>NC_056747.1:1008396166-1008421166 GCF_019279795.1 Protopterus annectens | reverse complement strand
TGAACTTGTCTAATAATAGATTTACTTCGGCTGTTTACACTTCCTGTATTGTTCTGTGCTTTCTGACAGCCTCAGATTATTTCCCATTCCACTTCTCTATATTTAGGGGTTGCACATCTTTCTAGTTGTTTTGAGCAGTTCCCTTACTCTGTTTTTGTTGTAGTAACTTCTACTTCTGAGTCGGCCCTTTGTCAGTGCTCCACACTGTAATATTTATTTTTCTGTGAAAATGTAAGTTATGAAGTTATTTTATTGTTTAGTTTTCTCATTATCAATCGCTAACTGCACACTTTTCCCCTGAAAAATAAACCCTACTTGCCGTGTTCAGTAGGTTAATCAAAAACTTTATTCTACAAAATATATCAGCTAAACCTTCAATACTGCTAACTACCTGTATAATGTTCAATTATCTGTTAAAATACAAAGTAAAAAATGAATTATGCAAAGATATACTATAATTATGACTACATTTTTTACTGTAATTATGAATAACATTGTTTACAAAACTCCCCAACATTTCTGTTTTTGCTTGTGACGTCAAGTATCATTTATTTGTTTCCCATTCATTTTATTGCGAAGCTGACTTACACAAGGAAGAGTTCTGCAATATTGCTGACACCTACTTTTCTAAAAATACAGGAGCATATTACATAAAACATTATGACAATCTTTCACTTCTTCATTTGGTATTTTGTGCAGTTGTAGCCAGAATTGCACAGCCCCTCCCTTACCTTTTATCACTTTTCATTACAGTCGGTAAGAAGCTTTGTAAATGGATTCTAGTAAATAGTAAAACAAATGGTGACTTTCCATGACAGTACCTTATAGTAAGAATCAGTATTCTTCCTAGGGGCGTAATGTTTGCTCTAATCTCACTCAGTCAGCCATTCATTCAATAAAATGTTATTTATAAGGTGCTTTCTTTCTCAATGCATCATACAAAGATTACACCTTTGCAAAGCATTAAAACAAGCATTAAGATAATAGGAAACTGATGAAAAGTTTAAGACCATATATAGCTTGTATAGCTGGTGCAGACATTCATAGATTGCTCCTCGAGCCATACCCTAAAGTCTGCACCCCTAAGGTGACAGGCTACAGATTACTGATGAGGCTAGACCACTGATGAGAAAGTCCCTCAGTCCCACAGAGACTCCATGGGATGTGGTAAACTCTAGCATCTCCTCCACAGATGAAAGGAGATTTCTGCTCAGACAGTATTCTTAGACATGGTTTTTAAATAGCCAGGCCCCAAATCATATATATTGTTTTATACTAGTAACAGTACTATGCACACCTGATTTGTAATCTATTAATGCCTGCTTTGAGTATATGTTTAATGACGTAGGGTTAGTCCCTGCCTGAGTAATCTCCATCTTGGCAGGCTCTGGCTCAAACATACCAACACCCTCTCTATGGCCCGGATAAGAAACATCTGCTATTCTCACCTGACAGCTGTCAGCCTCAATCATCAAGGTTTCCCTTTCTAGTTTGCCCAAAATCTCCATAATGTGTTTAACATGTTATTGTCAGGACTAACTGTAGAATGCAGTAACATCCAGGTACACTAGAGCATAGGGATGCAATCTATTAAGCTCTGAAAGGCCGCTAGGACATTAGTCATTATAGAGAGCATTTTGTTGAGCTCATAAAACCCAAAAGAGGTAGAAAAGATAACCTCTCTCTCTCTAACTGTCAAGGTTACCTGCCAATAACTCTTGGTCATGCCAATAGGAGTTACAGAACTAGTCCTACCCAGCTGCTCCAAGGGTTTATTTGCCTAGGGTATGGGGTAGGCAGTTGTCTCTGTGTGTGGCTATTGTGTTTCCTATAGTCTTCACTAAACCTGGTACTGCCATCCTTCCTTGGCAGCAGCAGCATCACCAATAAGGCTCAAGGACTAGGGACTATTGAACTCCCAGATTTACCCCAGATCCATCATCTCCTGGAAATCCTCTCTCAGGGTTTGCCTAACCTGATCAGGTCCTTCCTGTGGGGCATGTTTGATTGGTCAGTGGGATCCAGTTTCCATATAGTGGCTTACCAGTAAATATGCCCCCAAACTCTTGTAGTACTGCCAGGATCTCCTTAACCTGGGTAGGTGATGGCTACTGTGGAAGCACTACCTAATTTATTGAGGTGTCAAACCAAGCCTCAGTGAAAGGTTCTGCCACACGTTCTTCACAATTCTTCCTGTAATTCACTGAAGATACTGAGTACCAGTGTCCTAGTATTATTGCAGGGCTTCACCCTGCTAATATGCTAGAATTGTTGCTTCTGCTTCCTGCTTGGCCAGGCTGCCATGTAGATAACATTTACCTCTTTCACAATATTGAGTGGACCCCCTTCCTATGCTGTCTGAAGGTTATTGTGTCTAGCAAGAATATTCATCATTCCTTTCTGCCCATCAGAATACCCTCTGGCCCTGATTGTCCTATCATACCCAGACCATTTGCTGCTGTTGTGCTTTTGCCAGGTGCTTTTGTGCCATCCCCATGGCTTTTCTAAGCCTGGTACTGAAGCTTAAGACATATTGTTCAACAGACCTCTTGTGAGAATAGCAGTCAGTCTTCCACTCATCATATATTTAATCAAGGGGGCCCATTACCCTGTAATCATACAGCAGTTCAAATGGTAAAAATCCTGTAGATTTCAGGGGCATCTTTCTGTTTGCTAATTGGATATGGGAAATGTACCTGTTCCACACTCCTGCTTAATTTAATCTCTAAATGCTGACAATATGGTCTTTAGTGTAGAGTTTAACTTCTTCACCAGGCCATTGCCCTGTGGATGATATGGGTAATCATTAAATGCTTTATACCACAGCACTCCCGGGAATGTCTGACATGAAACCGGCACCTCTATCTGTCAGTTTTTCCCTTTGAAAACTTACCTTGCTGAACCTTCCTAGCAAAGCATTTGTCACCTTCTCTTGCTTAGTAGAGGAGAAAGTTACTGCCTCAGGGCATCTAAGTAGCATAGCCCAGCAACACCAGGATATACCTCTCACCTCTGGAACTTGAGGTACTAAAAGGCTCCATAATGTCCGAAGATACTCCGTGAAACACTTCCTTAATACAAGACAAAATCAGCAAAGCAGCTTTATCTATGTCTTCTGTCTTGCCAAGCCTCTAACACTGCTTGTATCACCTGCAGTAGCCCATCACATTCTTTGCAATACCTGGCCAATAAAAATTCTACTTATGCCTCCTTTTTGTATACCTTATCCCCACATGGCCTGAAAAACGGATATCGGACTTTTGCCATAAGTGCCTTCAGTAGGCCCTTGGCACTATCAGATGCCTTATTACTTCCACTTCTAGCCCTCCATCAGAAGTCCTTTCTCTGTACAATAACCTTTTCTCCCAATATATGGTGTTCTCCTGCCCTTGAGGATCAGGAGCCCCTTATTTACTTCCCTCATCTCCTAAGGGCTCAGAGTTGAGCTTATCTCAGGTCTTTCTTTGTGACCGAGCTTAGCTGCCCATCAAAGGACAGTTTGCTTGAAATTCAGGCTTGCTGCTACCATCTAACTCAGCCAGTGAAATAATGTCTTTCATGAGCAGCTCATTTCCTTTCAATAGCTGTGTCTCAGATTCATGTTTTCTGCTACTAACAAGCCCCCATCCTGAAATTGCCATGTCATCAGTCTCATTTGGAAATGTGGGCACTAGCTGGGTCATTTCTCTACTGTTTTCCCCATGTGCTTACCTGTATGTCTGGCTACATGCAACAACATAAACACAAGGTACTACATTATTAAAATCATTTATTGGTTCATAGGTACTTACTAGGTTTTTCATCAGTGAGGGTTTAAAAAGCCTAGCTTTACATTCCCGTGGAAGTTTTTAACCCTTATATTTTGCATACAAATAACCAATATCTTGGCCAAACAAGGATTTGTTGGGCCATTTACATGTTTCCCTTAACCATAAGAGACAAGAGTGCTAATTCATGGTGAATATGTGGTTACCCATCCTTTCATCCAAATTATATTTTAATAGAGCAAGAGAAGCACTTTGCTTTATGAGGCATGGAAGACAGTTCCATGGAAGCAGATTATTCTGTGATAGAAACCTCCAACATGTTCTATTTTTTTTTTTTTTTTTTTTTTTTTTTTTTGCAAAAGTGATTGAAGTCTCTTGAGTGGGAATTTATGATACCCATAGACTTGCAAATGTGTAATAAGCCTGACAGAATACAGTCTGTGGAAGCTCTATATGCAAAGCATAGGTAACCTCTCCGTAGTCTGCATGACACTGAGAAGAGGGACAAGGCTTTGAGGTGGTCTGTGAAGTATTTATGATTTAGGCCCTTGATTTTTTTTAGTGAGAAAGCATTGTGGTCATTCCAGTTGTGACAAGTGTTTAGACAGATATTTAATAAAAGTGGCATTATACACAATGATCGGCCTAATGAGTGCCAAGTACAGTGAAACAATTTCATCACTGAATCTGGACAAAATACCTTTAGATATACATTGTGCAATAAAAAGGGCTCTGTTCTAACAGTGGATATATGGTAATTAAAGGATAGTTCATTGTTGACATGTTCCCCAGGGGTCTATATTATAACATCAAAGTCTTAAAACTTCGAATGTTATAATATCGACCCCAATTCAGCGAACTCTTGAAATAGCGAAGCTGCAGAACACTGAATATTTTCCTAGGGAAAGTATTCGGTGTCCGTTTCTGCAGCTTCGCTATTTCCTCGACTGTGGTGCAAAGGTGACGGATCGGGTTAAGGTAGGTGTGCGAACGGACCGAGGTAAGGTGAGTGTGGGATAGTTAGGGACCTTAGGGATAGAGAGCGGGTAAGGTGAGTGTGCGATAGTTAGGGACCTTAGGGTTAGGGAGCGGGTAAGGTGAGTGTGGGATAGTTAGGGACCTTAGGGTTAGGGAGCGGGTAAGGTGAGTGTGCAATAGTTAGGGACCTTAGGGTTAGGGAGCGGGTAAGGTGAGTGTGTGTTAGTTAGGGACCTTAGGGTTAGGGAGCAGGTAAGGTGAGTGTGCATTAGTTAGGGACCTTAGAGTTAGGGTTAGGTTAAGGTAAGTGGATAGCTGGTAGTTTATGCAAGGTTTAGTGTACACCATGATGTTTTTATGGCTCTGAGGAAGCACTATGTGTGAAAGTGCTTATCCTTTGTATTAAACTTTCTTCATTTTATCAGCTCTGGTGGACGCTTGTTTTTTTCTGCTATTTGTTAATTTTTTTTTAGTCCATAGTTTTGACAGCAGCTATTCGTTTGGATCAGGGCCTCTTGCAGGATCTAAGTGTCTTTTGTGGAGTTTATGAAGGCACCAAGTCTGCAAACTTGGTCAGCCACAAACATTTAATATTAGCTTTGACCTCCAAGAAGTAAATGTCAAAGAGAATTGTCCTAAGTACTAAACACTGGGGTACATTGCTAGTGACATGTAAAGCTGTCTACCCTAACTTTCTGGGTTCTATTTGTGAGCCAGTTTGGTATCAAATGAATTACACAGAAACTGATATTGAGCCGGAAGAGTTCAACTACCATACCTGAGTGTGGGATAGTGTTGAATGCATTTGCAAGGTCTAGATATATAGTGTGCACTGTTTTGCCCCAAGTCATTGCTTCAGCAACTTTTGAGGAAGTCAACCAGGTTAAGTAGGCAGGACCTGCCCTTAATGAATATGAGCTGAGCTAGACTGAGAGTCTGTAGGGTCCATTAAGTTCCAATTTCTTATTAAAACAAGCAGTGCAATATAATCAAACACTGCTGCATGCTTGTTCTATTGCCTTCATTTTAAGTTCCTATAAACTCTGGGCAGGGTATTTGAAAAAGTGTTTCTCCTAAACTGTAGTATGCTACCCAAGGAAGTATTGCTGCCTTTTAAACACTGCAGGCTCATAAAAAATATGATGCTATTCTTCCACCAGTGTAAGGTACAGACCCTTGCAATAGTGTAGTGTCATAGTTGTCTCCAGTCAATAACTCTTGTAGTGATACCTGTTTCAGTACTGGGCCTCAGAAATGGTGTGTCAGTTGAAGCAAATTCCGTAGCTAGAAAAGGTCTGGAATTATTACTTTTTGGAATACAGAGTCTAATTAAGCAAAGTTCTAGCTGAATGCATCTGAAGTTTATAAGTTAAAGAGGAGGACTAATTACACACACACACACACACACACACACACACACACACACACACACACACACACACACACACACACACACACACACACACACACACACACATACACTTTCTTCTCATGTGGCCAAGACAGACCTCCAGCCTGCAAAATAATAATCCTAGACCTCAAATGTTTATATTACTAATTTAAATATTCTCCCTTCTGAAATGTACAATGACCACAATGAATTAATTTTATATCATTGTCAATATTAGCAAAATTCCTGTTAAGAAGACTAGTTTAAAGTGTATAAGCTTATGATCCAAGAAATGTCCTAGAAAAGCATGAAATGTTTATAGTAGATAAGAAACATTAAATGTTTTGTCCTATCGTGAAATGTTTGTAGCAGATAAGAAACTTGAGATTTTTTCTCTTACCATAAAATATTTGTAGTACTTAAGAAAGCTATGTTTTTCTAATTGAAATGCTTTGTAGTAAGAGTTATGGATCACACTCTTGATTTGAACAGGCAAATAGCCCTGTAGAGAGGTTCCCCACATTAATTTGTGAGTTTACTGAATGGGGGAAAGGTATACAAAAGGAAGAAGAATTTATAAGAAAAACATTTGCTAGAGGAGATATTCCTTTTTCTAACTTTATAGCAAGAAGAAGTTTCATAGTTTATGTCAATGAAATATTTTTGGTTGCAAGGCAGTGCAGAGGAATCAGACTGACATGTAAAATTAAACACAGTAAAGTTAAGACACTAAAAGCTGAAGTCAAATAGAAAACTATACAGATCAAAAAGGTGAAAAAAGCTAAGACACTAAAAGCTGAAGTCAAATAGAAAACTGTACAGATCAAAAAGGTGAAAAAAGCAATCTTTGTTATTACCTAGAATCTCTAAACATATATACAAATATGAATATGTAATCCACATTTTGACTTCATCCATCCACATCTTGGCAAGGAGAGGTCTGATTACTGAAGATGGTAAACTAGTAAGCCACTAACAGCTACTAAGAGAGATTGTAGACTTGGTTAAATTAAATGATACTTCTACGGCTAATATTAATAAGGTAAAAGTACATACAAAAAGTAAAAGAAAAAAAAAACAGTCAAATCAATCAAGTAGTAGATCGTTGGTAAAGGAGAGAACTGTTGGTACTGAATAAATGTGCCAGTAAAAGGTCCTACAATATTAAGATGAACGAAAAGCAAACATTTGTATAGAGAATTTTAAATGAGTAAAGGGTTCAAGTGGACCTAGTCATATGTCCTCTTTCTTTCTACATTGTATTAATTACCTTTGCAAATAAGAACACTTTAAGTATAATCTGAGGCTAAAAACAAGTTAGGGCAAATCATGCCAATTAAGTGTGATGGTATTATCATCCCTCAGTTTGTGCGTTAACACTAATGGTATTGTCTGCAATGAGGGTGCAGTGTGACCTAGAACTTGAGCAACAGGCCCATAGGACTTTAAATGCAAAAACACAATATCATATTTTGCAGTTAGCAAACTTTGTTAAAATTCTGAGGGGGGGGCACCAAACATTGTAGATAAAATCAAAATTGAAGATTTTTAAATATGAAACCAGAAAAAATTTTCATAGATTGTGTTACCAAAACCCTGGCAATTAACAGAAGAGTTAAAAAGAACCCTTTGGATAGAATAAACATGGTTAAACTTAAAAAACAAAAGTCATTGCAGTCACAATTTTTTTTATCATCTAGGAACAAATTATAGCAAATTATAAGCTCTAGATTCAGATGGGAAAGTATGATTAATGACATCCAAAATCATGTTTACAGATGTGTTAACTGTGTCATGCACAGTGTAAAAAAAGTGAACATGGGGAAGCAATATACACTTCCATAAGCACTGGAAAACACTGGGTGAAAGACATAGGACTTTTGTTTAATACTGAGTTGCTGCATTTTAAATAGCAAACTACAGAACCACTTTTAGATCAAGGTGTATCAGCCGAAGTACTGTAAAATCATGAAACAGATTACCATTACAAGTAAGGTAATGTAACTCAGTAGAATCATTCAGGAAATCCATAGAAACTTGGTTTGGTTGGAATGTTTATTTTATGACTTGGAACCGTGTTATGATGGAGCTTGACCTTTGTGCAGCTTACCAGAAACTATGAGAATCTCTCCAAAGAGTTATGGTTAACTGCTCATAAATAAATGAAGATCTGATCCATGTATCTGTAAAAAAGAGAGATCCTGTATGCTATCACTTGAAAAAACTAAATTGTGAGATCATCTCCAAAACCAAATGACTTTGGCAAGACTGGTGGTATGGAAAGGTGGGCAGGCCATCCATTATGAGTTACAGACACAAGCTGAGGTATGAGAACAAAGAGGTTCAGTTGGGCCAAGGATATCTGATAATGGTCCATGAGTTTAACAGTACAATTAATTTGGATCCAAATTGGATAGGGCCTTATGTTATTACTAAAGTAGAGCAATTAGATGTATAAGTAGAGCCACATGAAAACCAACTACTAAAAAGAGGCAGGATTCATATGGATTATATTGAAATGAACAGAGAGCAGTTAATAAAGTTTTATATGCATTCCAATTGACTTGGCATCAGATAAAACTAATATGAATATGATTATTCTTTCAGAAACTCTAACCTCAAAAGGTATAAAGAACTTGATGTTCATGCAACTTTATTCCAGTGCTGGGTGTCATGAGAAAAAAAGTCCTCCTCAAACCATTTCTGTTTTCACTCGAAGACATAGCAGACCTGACTAAGGAAAACTGAATCCAGAGAGCTAATACAGATAAAGAAGTCAACACTAGAATGCTATTTTAAGACTTGTACATAAACAGCAAAGATATGCAGGATACGCCAGATAAAGCATAACATTTTAGTAGACCTTGCACAGCAGAGAGATTATAGACAACTTTATAGAAACCTTCATTCTCAGAAAGAGTGGTGACCAATATATGATGGTAATTAATCTGTACATTTTAAATAAGTTATTGCAATTGCCAATTTATACAGTTTGACTATAACTAGAATAACTTACGCAATAGCATTTGTGTATTTTTCATAGTTAAATTTATTTTCTGAGGTTACAAAAAACTGCAAACATTTTACAGAATGCATTTGCATTTTAAGTATTTTATATTTTCATGCATGCATGTATTCAGTGATGTGTTGTAGTGATTTTCAAATCCCTTTAAATGAAAATGAGAGAACAGTTACATGATATGAAGAAAGTTAGAATAATGAGATTTAAATAAATGAATGCAGAGGACTAAAAAAATGGAAATTAATGTATAAGAAAAATGACATGTATAGAACTCAACAATTTATTTTAACATTTGTTTCTAAGATGAAAGGGTACTTCTTTCTGATCCTTTGCTATGATTTTTGAAAATAAGAATTATTATTTTAATGCTCAAGAGGTCGAGCAGTATAAACATTGGACTATTTAGTAACCGGTTATAAATGTATACATCTGATATCAAAATGTAGATGTATTCCACTATAGTATGTAACAGAGAGATTACTTCTATTTCATTAAGATCAAATAAAATGAAAAAATATTGTGAAAGATAGATACATTTAAAACAATTATTAAATAATTATAAAGTTGACTGAATATTCTATAAATTATATCTCTAAGGTATTTTGAATTTTTTTTAATCTTTTTTTAAATAGTATTCACCTTACCTTAAAGCAACTTACCTTTAATTTTTTCTATAAACTGGCTAAAATGTCTCTATTAAATCATTCTCATATAACTTGTATCTATTCTTAACAAATGTTTTCATATTATGTCCAGTCTGATGTAAATATTTACACTTTACACTGCAGTTGTTTTCTGTTTTATTTTTAAAGACTGTAAAATTATTATTCTTAAAATGTTTTGCGATACTTTGGATCTTTTCTCCCAAGGCCTCATCTAAAAATGGGCTACTACTTAATTAGACTTTCCCATTAATTAAATGTGAATAAATGAATACATAAATATTCCTGTTCCTTGTATATAGTTTTGTGTGCTGCTGTTTTTAATTATTGTATTCCATATTTCTTTAAATAAAAATGATTTTGAAAAACAAAATAGATGTATTCATGAAAAAGTAAACAGTTAAATTGTGTATTGGTATGTGAAAGTTTTAATAAGGTTATGACATGTTTGAAATACAATAAATGAAACTGGATTTGTAAGAGATAATATTCTGCTGGTATTTGTAGTCTTTCATTAGAAAGACAGTTTTATAAACTATCAGGGGGATTCAATAAAGACTACATGGGTATTTTTCACTGTGTGTACATCACAGCTGATGCGCACATGGGCATGGAAAATTTTAGATTCAGTAAGTGCTGTGTAGTGGCCTACACCACTGTGCAAACAAGATAAACACCATGGCATGCCAGTTACAGTATAAGCAACTGAACTGCATGCTAATTAGTCAATCCAACATGGTTTAGCTATTCAACAAGCTATAAAGCATCTGTGTAGATGTCATGTTGTTTTTTTCTGTGGATTCCAAAACTTTTGGAATACAGACATGGAAAGGAGTCTACATGGACAGAATGTTAGGGGCTGCTGCTCCTTTAATTCATTTGTATGTGCTACAGGCTGAAGCCAATGCTGATGCTGATGCTGCTAACAGGCCTAGGCTGGGAAGGAGAAGAGTTTTTAGGCACCATCTAACTTTTCACAACCTACATGATGTGGAA
This sequence comes from Protopterus annectens, assembly GCF_019279795.1. Lineage (NCBI taxonomy): Eukaryota > Metazoa > Chordata > Ceratodontiformes > Protopteridae > Protopterus > Protopterus annectens. The sequence goes on along the minus strand of NC_056747.1, from coordinate 1,008,410,351 downwards.
ATTCTGGAGCATTACAGGGTGGACAGGGACATACCACAGGAACTCTGTGACCTTTCCCAAACTCACCCCAGAGCCAGAGCCAACCAAGGGGAACCCATTCCAGGTGAGACAAAGGTATGTGGAGCCCTTAAAATCTTAGCTACAGGTACCTTTCAGAGACCAACAGGAGACATGCTGGGGATGTCACAGGCATCAGCATCCAGGATCCTCCACCAATTCCTGAATGCTATGATCTAACATGATCACATATATTTTCCCCATAGTTCTAAGGAGAGGGCGAGAAATATGTAGGAGTTCTACCATGTAGCACACTACCCTGAAGTACTGGGTGCCATAGATTGCAGACATGTAGAAATTAAGGCGGTGGATGGCGCAGTGGTGCAGCGGTAGCGTTGTTGCCTCACAGCAAGAGGTTCTCCAGTTAGATTCTCGGCTGGGGTGCCTTCTGTGTGGAGTCTGCATGTCCTCCCTGCATTCATGTGGGTTTCCTCCGGGTGCTCCGGTTTCCCCCCATGTTACAAAGACATGCATGTGGAGCCTTTCTCCCTGGGCCTCCGCTGAAAATTGGCTTTGTTCCAAGTCGGACTTTCCCGGTTAACAAATGTTAAATAAATAAGGCACCACCTGGGGAACAGGGTAGGCTCTACATTAACAGAAAGGGCTACCACGCTATCAACTGCCAAGTCATGAGTAATGTCATGGGAATAATCTTGAACGTGTGTGCTGGCATCTCTGGCAGTTACCATGATTCACATATCTGGCATGTCTCCAAACTGTACCATATATTTGCTAGGGAGATATCCTACAGGAGCATTTACTAGGGGATGCAGGCTATGCACTGGAACCATAGTTGATTACACCTATCAGAAATGCACACACACTCATGGAAGAATGCTATAATGAGGCACATGCTCAAACAAGAAATATCATAGAGCTTGTGTTTGGGCTGCTGAAATCATGGTTCTGGTACTTTGATACATCTGGGGGAGCCCTGCAGTACAATCCACTGACATGTACAGAAATATTCACAGTATGTGCTATGCTACACAACATTTGTTTGTGTCTTTCGGCTTTTCCCGGTTAGGGGTCGCCACAGCGGCTTAATCCTGAGAAAACAGATTCTGCAGGATCAGCAAAGGGAAGGGGCACACATCCCACCACCAAGGCCAAGGTCACCACAACAACAGCCAGTTGAGTCACAGGGGGAACCACCAGCTTCTGTGGGTGTAGGCAGACCTAGGCATGCTCAGTATGTCCTTGCATTGGCTAAAAGACAATGCATAGCTCACTCACTCATGACCTAGGGGCCTAAAAACCTTCCTCCTACTCACATACATATATTAACATTGATCCCAGGCAACTAACACAACCTTTAGCTCCCCATGTATTTGTACTGCTTGCATCAGACAGAATCAGCCTTTACTAAAACTATGTCAACTCCTGCATTTACAAGTTAAGTCCTGAACCTGGAGTTTATTGTTTAATAATATGACTGTGTGGCATATCCTTGTATTTCATTACTTGTTCTGCTAAGCTAGTAAAAGTTGGGAGATCTGTACAGAACTTACCTTAACACGTGACAGCAGTGACTTATTTGACTTATGTGTCCTTTACTAAGTATATGAGAGAAAACACCTATACCGGGTACCACACAATAACGTCTTTATTTAAACAAAGTAAAAAGGAGAGGTGAGCACTTTCGCAACCTTCGTTGCCTCATCAGACAAAGAATTAACTGTTCAACTGCTTGTTTTATATCACTCTCAGTCAAAAATTTTTTTTCCAATTAGTGACATCATACAACTTTTGAAAATTTAAAGGCATATATAACAAGAATATTTTAAAATACGCATATAAAATATATATACACAAAAATGTAAAGTATGCTCATATTTATGCATATCTAATTTAAAACAGTTAAATAATCTCATTAAAAATGCATATATATAAAAATGCATATAAATAAAATGCATAGTATATTCATATTTATGCATATCTAATTTAAAACAATTAAATAATCTCATAAAAATGCATATATGTAATATATATAAAAATGCATAATACAAAATATATAATGAAAGAAATATATGTATATATATATATTTTTTATTTATTTTATGCAAAAAATTAATCGTGTTGAAGGCGTCTAGCTTTAAGAAATGGAACCAGTGATGTACAACCATTTAAGCCTGGATATCTATCAGCATTGAGCTTGATAATCCATCTTTGTTCTCGGCTCTCTGTAAAATTTTCTATATCTCCTCCCCTCACATTTCTATGTATATGTTGTAAAACAAAGAACTTGAAAGAGTGTGAAGGGTCAGTGTTTAAAACATGTTGAGCAAGCGCACTAGTAGTTTTGTTATTTCTGATGTCTCTTATGTGTTCCAATATTCTATCCTTTAAGTTTCTATTTGTTTTTCTTATATAGAAGGCATGACATATTTGGCAGAAACAAAAATAAACAACATCTGTGGTTTTACAGTCTGCATATGAATGAGAGTATAGTGTAAAATTTCTAACAGGATGAATATATGGTGTAGTACTATGAATATGTGTACAAGCAGTACAAGACCTACAAGGAAAAGTACCTTTGCGTCTGGAATTATAGGTAGTTTTTTGACGTCTTTATTACACAATTGTTGTTTTAATGTTAGATTATTTCTGAAACTGAAACTAGGTGCATTACCAATGAAAGAATGTAAACAAGGAATCTCATGTAAAATGTGCCAATGTTGTTTAATAATATTAGTATACTGATTAACATTACTAGCATACTGAAAAAACGCTCTAATGCTATTATTTTGTGTATTATTTCTCAAATTACTGCTATCTGACGTAATAGAATTAGATTGAAAGTACGCTTTACATTTAGAGTCCCTGAGTGTCCAAGCATCAGAAATAGTTCTATCTATTTCATCCATATGATATCCTCTTCTTAAAAAATCAGTTTTCAATTTATTCGAAGCTAGTACTGCATCATTATCATTGTTGTGTAATCTTAATGTTCTGTATACCTGCCCCTTGAGAACATTTCTTGGAATGTGTCTAGGATGCATACTGGTTTTATGCAGGTATGTATTTTTCTTCGTGGGTTTACTAAGTAGTAGGCCTCAGGCATCAAAAATTCATGTAGTCGTACCTCTCAAAAGTACTGATGATCACTGATGGCCTCAGGTTAGCATCATATGTTTGTACTGGAAAATGATTAAAGAAAAAAGTTAGAAAGTAATGCTACACATTGCAGTTTCTGATTTCACAGCCCTCACAAGATCATTCACTATAAAGGTGGGAAATGTTGATGCCATCAACTGTCTAACTTTCCAAGGCCAATATAAGTCAAATGTACAATTACCAGTTCAGCACCACAAATGCTGATATACTAAGCACTAAGTTATTAATGCACCCTGACCATCAGATGCAAAGCTTTTGTATCCCTGAATCCAAAAGATAGAAAACAGAGCTATGGCACAGTTATCATCACTTGCACAGGGTGTTGTTTAGGGGGCAGGAAGCCTAGGCTGACACAAAAGGTCAGCGAGTGTGTGTGTAAGAAGGAGAAGAAGGCAGACATGTGGATAAACCAACAAATGGCCAGTGAGGCAAAATGAGTAACTGCTGTGTGTGTTTGTAGGTGTCCTCCAGGTGAAATTGATATGTGAGTGTCTGCATGAACACAGTCATGATTTGTGCTGTCTCTATGTCTTGGTGTATCAGACAGGTGTGAGCCATGCATGGTAGAGGTGGCAGTTCATCATTATCATCCCTGACCATGAGAACTGGCTCTGCCAGGAGTTACGCTGTCACCTCCATGCCCAAGGTCATATGCAGTGCTACTACCTGAACATAACTGATGTCTGCTGGATGAACTCCCTTCACAGGGATGCCCAAGACCGTGATCCCATGGCCTGCCATGTCTGGGTGTGGACAGCACACTCACTGATGGAGCAGTGGAAGTACTGCTACTATGGAAACAGGATCAGGCATGGCCACGTTGGCTGACAGCAGGTGATATGGCTGACCTACGCCCACGTAGATGCCGTTACCCTCCCATCAGAGATTCCATTGCAGACACTGCTCGTTCCATGACAGACACCCCTTGGACCATCACAGACACCCCTTGTTCCAATGTGTTTTTCATCCAATCTAGCGAATCAGCAACACTATGGAAGCAGTCACACATGTCAGGCTGTGCCACATCCACAACCCTGAGCATTTGTCTGGAGCACCTATGGGAATGTCCCTCTGCCTCCATGGTGGCCCTAAACATACACTGAGTGGCATGGGAAGAAACACCTACAACAGGTAGAAGAGGGACAGTAGGCCCCCTCTGAGCACCCCTATCAATCCTCCTGCATAGCACCTTGCCCACACATTGGCTACAACCAGACTCAACAGGCACTGAAGCTGCAGTAGCCACACTGCCCTGATCATTGTCCTTGCCCTCTGCTTGTCTAATATCTGTGGGCTAACTGGACTGTGTAGGCATAGGCCTGCTGGCCTTGTCCAATGGAAATGCAGGGTATGGCTGTTGTAAGACCTCAGTGCCAGATTCAACCTCTGCACCCCACTGACTGTGCTTCACTTTGGTCACTATCATCAGAGTCTGCTAATGCACTGTCATCAGCAGGGCTAGCCTTTTGTCAACTGGTGTTCTAGGCAAAAGGGCTCCATAGCACCCACCACACCACCTGGTGCCCCCATCCTGGCATACCTACACCATCCAGATTACTGGAAATGCACCCCTGCCAGAGTAGCAGCTTAGGCAGCTGCCAGGCTGGCCTATGCCTAAGGTCGATTATGGACATCATGTGGCACAGGGCCCACACTCTCACTGTCATGATTACCTATGATAAAGAGAAGAAACATGAGAATAAATTAATACCTGCACTACTATAATGCATTAAATGCTAACAAACTAATGGTGCTGCCACAGTTACAGACAGTACAGCAATACACACAAGAAGCCTGAGATCAATATCACACACTACAATATTTCTTTAAATTGTTCAGCAGTACTGACATAAAAATGTTTGCCTTACCATCTGCAGATGAGATACTCCCCTGTAGTCCAGATGGTCCTGCAAGAAGTTAAGCAAGAGGTAAGGGCAATATCATCACATTTAACAGTAGCACAAGGGTAATACATTTAACCCTTTCAATTGTTTTACTATACAACAATATGCAACTGTCCAGATAGGAAATTCTACTTGAAAGCCCATCCTGTGATGTGGTTGATAACTCAGAAACTGTTGCTCCTCCATCAGGATACACCATACTGCATTTTCTTGGGAGCTGTCTAAATATCTGTCTGAATCTCTGATACTGGCCAGGAACTTCACTGGGGATTAGTGGTAGTTCCATAGCAGATCCTCCCCCAGTAACCATCTGGTCATGGCCCACTGCAGCTGCTGTCCTCTGTGCAGATGTGATCATGTCAGTGGTCCTGTGGCACACCTGCTCATATGTCCTGCCGTGGCCACCCATGGAATTGGCATAATCTACTATCTGCCACCATATTTGCATCCTGTGTGCCATATCTCCCTGTCCCCTTTCCAGCAGAAGAGCACCATGTTGCTTGAACCATCTACAATCACTTGTTTCTCGGTATCAGTAAAGGGGGTCTACTTGGATTGACACACCTGGGTGGCATACACATGGGTGGCCTAAAAGACAACAGAAGGATAATACACATAAATATCACATAAGTACAAAATAACTATTTCCAGATAAAACAGAAATGGTAGCCAGTCAGTATTGCCCACTGAAGCAAACAGTCTGAAGATGTTAAATACTAACAACAGGCAGAATGCAAAACAAGGAGCGTAACAAGATCAATATATCCCTGTTTGTGCTATAACAGTAACAGCTTGGTTTCCTCCTAGAAAAGAACAGTCCATACTTGTTTGTGCCATAACAGTAACTCAGCTTTGCTCCCCAATCCAAAACAACAGGCAAATGACCCATTTTGCTAAGAAACCATCTTTGAAATGCTAAAAGTGTTATCAAAGAAACTGTCCTGAAACATTTGTACATATTTATCACACAACATTCCATTTTCGTGTATTGGCAATCATGTATACCTCTAAATGGCTTGACAAACATGCCCATACAATCAGTACACTTCTAACTAATGCATACTGATAAAACTGTAAAAGCCTTTGCTTCAGATTTTTCTAAATACATTCCAACATATGCAGTATGTAGGTGACAAAATGGAAGCATACCTTCTGAAGTTTAATACTCCTCTGTACAGATATATCCTGAAGAAAAAATGTTTTTTGCAACCTTCGAAACATATGCAACTCTCCTCACCATCAGTTTGCCTAGCTACATGGTTGGCTTTTTATATGGTGTAAATTCAGGGCCCTTAACATGGTGAATATGGAAATGAGGTGTGACCTCATTAGAATTGCTGAATCCCAAAAACTTGGATCCATGTAGGAGATGCAAACATAGTGCAGGCACTCCCTCAATGTTTGTTTTTAATGGATTGCACATGTGAATGATTAGTGGTTGAGAGGAGAACACAACAGCACTGCAGGCTGCCTTAATTCCACTGGATGTGTCAGGTTATATCTACAAAGAGTTAGATTTAAGGTTGGAAATGTAACTAAGCAGCACACAAGTCACAGGTTGTGTTCCTTAACATCCAACCTGCCCTTCATTTGTAGGAAATTGCATATGATATTATTTCTACTTAATATCCTCACACATTTCAAGGCCAGTGATATAGAATGGCTTACATACTGCATGCCTCAGATTACTGGTTAGATAAATGAGGAATGCCCAACAAACACAGAAATGTATGGCATAGCTGTATATTTGCAAGCAATAATCATGACAGGTTGTGTGATCACTAGGTGAACTACATCCAAAACTAATACATGTGCAATTAACACTTGTATGGTTTAACATCGGTGTAGATGCTGTTGCAGTTGGTTGTATGCATATTGGTTTAAGATATTTGCTACAAAGCTGTTTGTGTGGCAAAGAGGAATAAGACACACATCCTGTGCTCTGAAGATACATTGCAGTGAGAGTTCTGATACATACCTATGTAGAAATATCTCATATGTACTAACAGTTTCTAGTGTGCATGTCATAGATTGCTTTTCCTCATTTCAAGTACCTCTCTCTTTTTTTACTTTTATTTTTTTTTTTTTGGGGGAGGGGGCTCTGTCTGTGCGATGCACTGCTGAGTGCAAACTGGACAACCGGCCAGACAGGACCCAGACAGAAACTGGATGCATTCAATTAATGCTACTAGGCATAACATAAACCCACTGAGCAACTTCACGTGATGGTTAACAGCAAGAACTTAAGAATGATTGGTAAAATAGGGAATGTCACGTAACCATTCCAGTGGCAGCAGATGTAAGTGTAGGGCTGGAGTGTAAATGGTCCTTGGTCCTAATACAGGGTGTGGAACCTTTGCTGTAGAATTGCAGTTTATAGCAATGAACTGCAACACAGACAAGTGTTTCCTCAACCTTCTTGTGGCAACAGATATAAGTTTAGGACTGCCGTACATGTGGTCCTTGGTTCAAATACAGCATATTCCATACACTTTGACTGCTGTTCCACTCCCCATTATAGTCACTCTCACTTATAACACTTGACATGCTGTAGCTGATGTTAATTACATGTGTGAGGGCTGAAGCACTAGTATTGTGTCAGTTATGTATTAATTTATCTATGTATTATCACATTTATTCTCAAATGTATGACTGTGGGTATATTTATATCCATGTAAGCATATTTCTGCTATATTGACTGCCTTGGCCTTTACATTTGTCTAACACACATACACAACTGCTTGTATATCCAGTAACCTTGAAATTGCTGTGTTTGACACTGTTATGCTCCACTTATCATCGTGCAAACACTGCTTGGAGGTGCACAGTGCCCAGCACTGTGTTTGAGCTATGGTAAGTGGAGTGCAACATTTTCAAACAGTATGAACAGTCCCAGTAAACAATATGACTGGAACTGGTAGGAAAGCATCATTTTCCATTTCTCTATATCCATGGCAGACATGGCAGGTGTTTACGTGGAAGGTGTCAGGTTTAGGGCACAGAGATCGGGTGTCCAGGAGTCCAAGATTGGACTCCTAGTAAAGAACCGCAGTGCTAGTCTGTTGCAGGGGTACTATTCTGGCTCCCAGTATAAGTCAGAAGCTTGGGATGGTTTAGCCCAGGCTGTAACCAGTCCCACCAGTATCCCCCACACTGGTGAACAATATAGGCATCACTACAGTGACCTTTGGAGGAGGAAGAGGGATACTCTCAACTGTTGGATTGAGGAATTTAAGACTGCAGACATCCCACACCTGTGTAAGTATCAACTACAGAAAGTACTTATAAGACTTAAAAGCTGAATACAGGCAAAAATGGTATTCATAATGATATTCTGTTCTGTTCTGCTTTTTTCCACAGCTGCCAGGGCTGGAAGGTCAATGTACGAACCCGTGTGCTAGACTGGTAAAGATGAAGGAAGCATGTGGTACGTATGCAGCAGAACAATAGTGTTATTCTAGAATTAAAAGTTAAAGATAGCTGTTTTGGTATTTTATGGGGTTGTATCCAATTGAGCATGCATATCTCAACTGTAAAAAAATAAGTATGCATGCATTAGTCTGTAGCCCAAACCAAGAGTACAATATTAGACTTTAGTTGGAGGTTGTGGGTTCAAAGACCACACTTCCCAACTATACAGTACTGTTAATTCTTCAATTATGTGTAATTTAAAGACTTAAAGTAAAAGCTCAATACCAGTGACACACATGCCCTGCTGTAAACTGTAATCTATATAATTGGAATACACATATGTGCAATATATGCATCTGTCAAGGCGTACTTGATGCAATCCGTAGTATAGTGTGCATCTGTTAGGAGCTGATAGCTTTAAAAGTAAAAGTTATCTGTTACGAGCTGGTAGTCTTAAAAGTTGAAGTTAAGATAATAGAGTAAGTTAATTGTATCAATGCATTGTAAGTCACATATGACGGTACTAATGTTATCAGTTTCTTTTCACTCACCCCAAACCTTATCTTCGATTTTTTATTATATTTTTTTATTACGTCATCAAATTATGCCCATGTCCTCCATGTGTACCACATCACTAAAGGCTCTACAGCACAGAGGGGTAGGCCTCCCCCAAAGGATCCATCTGCCCCACTCCACTGGCTCAGGCACCATTGCCCAAAACATCTGGAAGTCAACCTGGCAACACTGTCTCTGCTGCTCCTGCACTACCTGCCCCCTTAGGTAGTCATGCCCCAGAGGCTGGTCCATTGGTACCCTCCAGGAGCAGTGGCACGGATGGTGATTTTGTCAACCACTCTGAACTGCCAGGGATGGTGCCACACTATTGTTCATGCCTACATTTTATGTAATATCAGGAGGAGAGACGCAGATGTCAGGTACTCCAGCCAGCAGCAGAGTGAGGTCACAGTGATGACAGTCCAGTGGGTGAAAACTTGATTCTCACTTCAACTAGCTTAATGACCATGGGTTCGTGATGCCCCCACCCACATCCTAATCATGGTGTTCCCCAAAATTTTGTGTCCATCACCATCCTTGTCTCTTGAATTGTTTGTCTTGTCTGTCTGAAATTGCTTCCCCACCTACTTAGCTTACCTTTCCCACACATTCCTACATCCCTTCCCCAACATTCCTCTCTCTCTCTCTCTCTCTCTCTCTCTTTCCAAAAAAAAAAAAAAATAGGCACCTGTACCACAAAAAAAAAAAAAGTCCCATACATAGCTCTCCATTTCACACACGTGTCTTCTTGATACACTTGATTTGGTCCAGCTGGCTATACAACATGATTGTGTTGTGGTCACCCCTTTCTCTCTCCGGAGGTGACAGTCCAAATTCAGTTAATATTCTGCACATGTGATCAATTTTTACTGTTGAAGAAATGGATAGCTACGGTTCTTTCCTACCTCCCTCCTGCACATTCCTATATTGCTTTCCCTTTGTTCTTCCCCTTGCTTGCTCCCCATTTTACCACTGTCCTATCATCCCCATTTCTTTTTTTAATGCATTGTTGTGCAGTGGTGCACATCGAGCAGGAATGCGCAGCAACGGTAATGCAAAAGTAGTTGAAAGTATTACATACAGCTGCATTTGATCCCAGTACCATCTGGCCCCAAAAAGGAATGTATTACTGCATTAACACATGCTGCCCCAGAGTCAGTTAAGTAGCAGTTGTATTCCAGAAACTCAGTACTGTCAGACTTTGTTTTTCCCCTTGCTTGCTCCCCATTTCAGCACTTTCCTATCTACCCTATTTTAACATCTTTAATCTGGTCAGAAAATAGAATCACACACAACACACATAAGTAGCAGAAAAAGCAATGGATCCCTTCACTTTTTGGGCTCCATGTTTGCGCGGAGGTGCTAATCACGCAGTGACTGTGAGTGGCAGCAAAACACAGCTGTGCTATGCCAACAGACAGCAACACATCTTATATAAACAATTCATGTTATTGCATTATCACTCTGTAATGAAAAGTATTTTAAAGTATTAGATACAGCCATATTCAAACCTAGTACCATCTGTGCCAAAAAATGAATGTATCAATGTATTAACACATGCTGCCACAGAGTCAGTTAAGCTGCAGGTATATTTCATAGACCCAATACTAACTGTCAGGCTTTAGCAATGCAGCTTGCATTTGCCCAATGTTTAGCTACATGCAAACATGTGTATCTCGCATACATATGCACTTCGGTAACAGTCGCACAAACTTGCTGTTCGCTGTGCTATGGAAATGTTTATATTATGCTATATTACTGCTGTTTACTGCTCATTTCCTGTGTATGACATGAAATTATATATGGAAATATTACAAACTGAAGGCTCTATCTAACAGTATTTCACATATTTACAATACATCCATGTGTTTGCACTCCCCTAAGCACTGCAACCCTGGGGTCTCAGTACTTTTTCCACACATATATCAACCACACTACAAAATGCAATGTCAAATGTTGTGTGTTATACACATCAATCTGGTAACATGCAGAACTACAACTAGTGACCTATATGCCTAAAAAGCCTTATCTGCAAGGCTAGTACAGGAATCAGCGTGAAATATATCCACAGGGACATAAGTGACTTTCAACACACTTGACCTTACTCATTTTGGTTTTGTCAAGGGTAGATCTTGCTTATTGACCCTTGAGGACTTCTTGGATACCGACCTCAAAGACCTGGATGAAGGATAAAAGGACGTAATGCCTATGTTGAGTTATCCAGGGCATTTGACACTATCCCTCATTCATGGCAAAGTGAAGATCTCCCATCTGAAAATTAAGCCATACTGTACTAGATGGATAGTGAGCTGGCTTAATGACAGAACACACAGCCTCAAAGTTGAGGACTGCACATCCACCACTAGCATTCTCAAAAGTGGAATACCACAATGATCTCTGCTGGGCCCTCAACTGTTTGGAAAATGCTTCCATGAAACACAGGCAACAGTAGATGGCCTGTGGTTTACCAACTTTGCAGATGACTGTTAACTGGACTCATTCACACAATGTCCCCCAATGATGGTAACATACCACAGAAGGGGCTGACACAGACTATTGATTGGTGCCAAACTTACAGACTGAACCTTAAAACATATAATGACTCAATGTCCCATTTGTAAATGATGTCCCCATGCTAAGTAGTATATACATAGCACCACACCTAAGCTCAGACACAGTGTTGTGAGACTTGGGAACACAGGTGGATAGCAGTCTACACTTTCATTGCTATGTGGTTATAGTAGTGACACACACAATCTGCATTGCACACATCATACATATGGACATCACATCCAAGACCAGGGTAGTCATACCCCTGCTGTACTCTACCCTTATCACACCAATAATGGAGTACAATGCTCACATCTTTCTGTACCTCACCAGACACCTGCAACAACTGGAGAAAATATAGAGTTGTGCCTGGGAGAATTCTGGCTTCCAAACATGCCATACATGGAAAGACTGACATACCTGTCAATGTATTCAGTATCATGCAGACTGCTGAGTGGTGACCTATGCCTACCCTGCAGAGCAGTCTCAGGCCCTGCCCTTCTGGAAATGGTGGACATCTGCAATTCAAATGAGACAAGAATAATTTGCCCCAGAGGTCTCAACCTAGCCCATGACCTAAACAGAACATGCTGGGAAGAGAGATATATCCCACAATGATTCACACTCCTCTGTAATAGGCTGCCACACTGTGTGTGAAGCAGTGCTCCTCAATGACCCAGTTCAAGAGCAACCTTGAGTACTGGTTGGGTGATTGTAGAGTCACTTCTGCGCTGTCACCTATGTCCCTCATGGACAGGGCCAGTTGGTGCTGCTCACAAACTCGCTCTACTAAACGTATCCATCCAACTATGCTCAATAAGGGTAGCTGTGTCTTTACAAAGCTAGGCTTCTACACACCCTAGTGCTATTAGGCTAGTGGCCTCATATGAACCTATGAGGTTATGTGCCTATGCAGGCCTCCCAACTTGTTGTCCCCCACATGGCCTGCTGATGTCACTTACTAAAAGTTCACCTGCAGTCATGTATAAATCAGACTTGTGCTGTGGCAAGTGCATAAAGTACTGGGTCCTGTACTCTGTGTACTTGGGGTCTATATCACAAAATCAACATCTGAAAATGTCGACTCACATTTGTTCGACACGGAAATGTTGAACTCCAACTTTCTCGAATGGCCATATCACAGATTTATTTCCAAGGGAAAGAAATCAGTTGGCCATTTTGTTACACCTGCCCTTTCCCCGACTGTAGTGTGGTCTTGGAGTTAGAATATTTAGTTAGGGGAGGTGGGGGGGGGGCACAGCCTCCCACTTAAATATGTTTGTTTTTGTGTGGCGTTGGGTTTTGGCCAACCAATTTCTTTCTGTCGGAAAGAAATCTGTGATTTGACCATTCGAGTATGTTGGAGTTCGACATTTTCGTGTTGAACAAATGTGAGTTGAAATTTTCAAATGTCGATTTTGTGATATAGACTCATGTACTTAGATAGGTATGGGTTTTGTTCTCACTGAAGTCAACTATTTACATGTGTGAATATGTCTAGCCAGAAGAGCAAATGTGTATCCTGCAGTTCATAGGTTCATAGGTTTATAGGTAGGCACTAGGCTATTGGCCCTAGGGACTATATAAGCCTAGCCAAAAAGGTACCCTAGCTTTCGCCACCCAAGAAAATTAGTTTCCTGTGCCCCTGTCGAGCAGAGCCACAGAAGTGATCCCTGGGGTGAATTTCCTACCTCCCATCCAATCATCAAGATTTTTCTTGAAGAGTGCTAATGAGGAGCTTTGTTTGATATAGATAGATAGTTTTTTCCAGAGTATGGGAAGTCTCTGGGTCAGGAATCTATCGCTCCAGCATGTTCTGTTTATTGTGGTGACAAAGTTTAGGACCCTAGAGCATGTAGCTCGGAGGGATTGAGATTTCTTTAAGTGGAGCATGTCCAACAGCTCTGGGTTTGACATAGCTTTGTATGTTAGGCAGAGATCACCTCTGAGTAGATGATATGCGATGGAGTAAAGCTGGAGTTTTTGAGACGGTCTGTGTAGGGCATCTGTTTGAGGCCAGTAATCCTCATTGTGAGGTATTTCTGCGGCCTTTCCAGTTGTTGCAGATGTCTTGTGAGGTACATACCAAAAGGGGCGCTGTATTCTATAATGGGTCTAATGATTGATGAGTAGAGGAGAACAATGACCTCTTTTTTCCTGGATGAGAAACCTTTTGTGATGAGGTGTGTCACATAGAAGGATTTCCTAACTACTGTAGCAATGTGATTATCAATGGAGAGATTACTGTCCACCTATGTCCCAGGGTCTGTTATCACACTTTCAGTGTTAAGTAGATTACTGCTTATGTGGTAGCTCATGGGTACAGAGTTTTTACCAAAAGGGATGACAATGCACTTTTTGTCACTGAGCTTCAGGCCATAGCTTTGACACCAGGCATCTGTCTCAGTGAGGCCCGTTTGTAGGATGTCCACATTTTAGGAGTTTCAATTATGGCTCCTAGTTTGCAGTCATCTGCGAACTTCATTAGCCAAAGACCCTCTGTGTTAGCCTGTACTTCAGAGAAGTATATGCCAAACAAGAGAGGACCCAGGACTGAACCCTGTGGTACTCAACTTGTCACTGGTCTGAAG
>NC_056747.1:1008321166-1008393666 GCF_019279795.1 Protopterus annectens | reverse complement strand
TGTGTGTGTGCATATGTGTGTGTGTGTGTGTGTGTGTGTGTGTGTGTGTGTGTGTGTGTGTGTGTGTGTGTGTGTGTGTGTGAGCTGTTGCTTGACATTATAGAAAGCCTTTTACACCAGCATGTGGGACACTGTTATATTCTCCTCAACAGATAGTTGTGATATCAGCTATATCAGATTTTTGGATATGCAGTACTCCCACCAGGGCAGGGTCAGAGATTGGCCTGGAGGCCAAGCAGATGTCACCACATCTAATACAGTAAAGATTACAGTGACATGGCTTTTAATTTATCCACAGACAACATGGGATGGTTTGTAGGTCCTGTGTTATCTTGCTGTGGTCTATGCAGCTACTACGTGTCTGGTGAGATACATGAAAAAGAGACCATTATACTCTACTAGTGTTGTTATGAGCTTTGACTACAGTGCTATCATGCAATCCTAAGATCTCAATATGATGGCATGCGTTATGATGTGCACAACATAATCTTTCAATACCAGTGTGGACACTTGGTGGTCAAAGTTCAGATTGCTATATACATATGTTCCTAGTGCTTGCATCAGTGGTTTTCGGCATACCAGGACTGTTCTCAAGGCTGTGATTAACACAGAATTCCACTTTTCGGGTCGACATTACAAACTTACATTTCTGAATTTATTTGTAAATCATGTGCCACCATTCAGCTGTGTGTATTAGCTCCTCCTGTACTATGTTATTACCATTAGTGGACTCGATTGCACACATTATGCAAGAATCAGCAAACTTGGGAAGCCAAACACCATATACTTTAGCTTGCAATGTAGTGAAATAGAGTTCAAACAGTGAATGGCCAAACACAGATCCCTGTGGTTTGCCAATGGTGACAACTCTAATGGTACAGGTTGATTCACCAACTTTCACATGACGTGTTCTGTCAGTGAGCCACTTGGTTACCTATCAACTGTTGTAAAGCTTAATTGCCAGCTTGGAGGTTTCCTCACTGATACCTGCATGAGGGATTGTGTCAAAACCCTAGGCCAGATCATGATAGGTAGTATGCACTGTCTTACCTTCATCCAGGCCTATCACATGGAATCAATGGGCTGTGACAACATCAGAGATCACCTGTGGTGTGACCCGGTACATACATCTTCCTGATACATTTGAATACAAAGTTCTACACACCCTCCACATGGCGTACGTTGCCATACAAGGGTGTACATCAACATGCATCCACCTGAGTTGGGGGGACAGCACCTGATGCATGTGTGTATAGAGAAATACTAACTCTACTCGACTGTGAGGTAGACCAACATTTCATCATGGACCTCTTTTACATGTACACTAGTAATATTCTAGAAACAGATCTGTGTGAGTTGTTAATGGTACATAAAGTCCATTACATCAGCTAGATGTCCTCAAAGAGGTCATCAAGGGTATGCATGATGACAACAGCATAATCTTTTGAAACTTGACCAAGTCAAGGCATTTGACACAAATCCACACTGTGGTATTCAATCAACACTGTCATATGTGGCAATAAACAGCAATATCACCAAATGGGTAGACAAGGTATGGCATATGTGGCATCTCACTATGTTGAAATGTGTGACATGACCTATATCTCAGGTCCAGTGATCAGGTCAGTACATCAGGGGTGTGTGATAGGCCCTTTCCCGCACATTAGTTAACTGATGGACAACAAAGATTACATACAGATACTGTGTTAAAACAGCTACCTGAAGTACTACAGATTGTGAGCAATCATTGACTCCAACTGTGATATTACTATAATACAGACAATATTAACACATACCAAAAAGTGCTGGCACAACCATGACAACACCTACATTGACAAGAAACATGGAGAGATTTGTTGAATCAGGACAACAAACACACCACCCAAGTATAATGTGGATGTCACACCCAATAATCATACCAATAGGTATGTGACCTGTGTCCTGGGGTAGATGGTAAGTGGTATATTCACCAGTATGTGCTCACAGTGCTGACTACTCATTTGAATGTAACACAAGTACTGGGTATGTGAAGGACATGCACATCAGATACCATAATAACTTCATGATTTCCAGCCTTCATCACACCAGTAACTGTGTACACTGCACCCTTCTTTATGTACCTCACTACACATCTTCCAGTGCTGTGTAATTGAAGTCACAGTGAGCTGTCACACAGCTTATTGGCCATACCTAGTATTCCTTCTGTAGAATACACATGACTGTCTGATGGTGCGGAACACCAATCAAGTTGCTACACCATATGCATGCTACCTGTTCTGATGATGCACACACTACATACATAGCTGTTTAACAATGACATGTATATACTTTGAGACAGTGTGGATTGAGATATATATATATATATATATATATATATATATATATATAGATATATATATATATATATATCTCATGCACACAAGGCAACTGGCCTATATTAGCCATACAGTCACATGCGGGTATAGTAGTTGTTCCTCCTAACACCTCCTATAGATATTACAGTGCCAGGATAGTGTGCATGGTCACCCTCATAGAGTGTGGATGCTTCATAATAGTTGTTCAAGTGTGTGTGTGTGTGTGTGTGTGTGTGTGTGTGTGTGTGTGTGTGTGTGTGTGTGTGTGTGTGTGTGCAGACTTATCTCTTACCACTCTACATCACATATGTTATGTCAGAGGCATTTGATTAGTGTTGGTTTTATTCCGATATTGCCCATGATTGTGGTTGGTTCTTATAAAGTTTTCTATGATCCTTTACCTGTGGCCACCTTGCTGGAGACCTCTGCTGTGAGTACACTCATATTCAGGCATAGCAGTATGTGCAGCATCCCAATGTGCACCCTACACCTATTGAAAGTCAGATTCCTGATAGATGTCCTCTTCATTATTAATGTAAGGATACTCATCTCACACAAATGTTCTCCACATTGCTATGTCACCTTGTGTGACAGTCACAGACACATTTTCACTGTACAGTACATATTGTACCATGTAGATATGTGCTTGGTGTTGCTAATACAACCATCTTCCATTGACATGTACTCCTTGACTGTACATGAGGTAGTTTCACCTGTCCCATTTTCCTGTGTTCATTCCTACAATTCATTTGTGCATCCCTGTTCAATACACACACTTCCCCTGTCTGATAATTCTATGTGGCAGTCCATATCCTGTTACAGATAATTTACACAGCTTCAGTACTGATTGCCATTTGCCAGGAATGGGATTTCACAATACTCTGCACTGTAGATACACTGTCCTGTACTGTGTTTGGACCATAAACTTCAGATTCATACCTCTCAACTGTCCAGATATTCCCAGGATGTCCTGATGTTTTCCTTATCGAATTTCTGAATTTCTGCCATATCACTGGGATTATCACTGCACTGATGTGACTCAGTATTACAGACATTTGGGTGCATACCTCTCAACTATCCTGATTTATGCAGAATGTCCAGTTTCTGTCACATATTTGTGATCTTTTCCTTGTAGTATTTTTGTTTCCTGGCAAATCATTGCCATGTCATTGCTGAGTAAAGTCAGCAACCAATAACTGACATTTGGGTTTCAAATGTCATGCTCTTCAGAAAGTTCATGCTAATGTTCAACCTATTTATTCTACCAACCATCAAAGTTTGGAAATGCAATATTAAAAATTTGTCGCTATTTTGGGCCTTTACCCCTCCCATTATGTATGCCTTTGTCCACATATGCTGCTCAAAGAGGATGACAGGTATTTTGAGTTTCATTCTACCACATGTCTATGTGACATCTATGGCAAGTGTGTCCTTATTTCTGGTTAAATGTCCCCACATTATGTTGACCTTTTTGGAGATACGTTGCAATAACAGATTCACAGCATACCTCTCAGCTGTACAGATATTTGCAGAATGTCCAGATTTTGGTCTCATATTTTTAGTCCTTTTCTCCTAAAATTGTGATTTCCACAAATCGTTGGTAAATTATTGAGGGATGAAGTAAAAAAATAACAGACATTTGAGTTTCAGAATTTATATATTTCAGAAAATTCATATCAGTTTGCTAAGTTTGTAAGAATAATATTTCAAAAGTATCCCTAAATTTGGCCTTTTATCCCCCCCCCCATTATTGATGACTTTGTCCATATTTCTTGCTCTTACAGATTGAGAAGTATGATTCACAGCTCTCTGCGAAGCCCTGGTGGTCATTGTGGCATTAAACGCAAAGCCACAGACCGTAGGTGCTCTGTTTTCAAGACTACATTCACTTACATTGTTTCCTAGATGGCAACAGCATTGCCAGCCACAAAAGCTAGTTTAGGCACACTGCAGGGCATTGGTATTTATGACACCCTATCGCATACTGCGCATTGTTACGCAAACATGTAAACTTTGTGTAGGCTTCGTGCAAAGCCTACAAGGAATTTATTGAATCCCAGGGTATATCAGCATTTTGAAGTTTTTTTTGTTTTTTTTTTTTATAATTCACCCTGAGCAAGAATTATAAGCAATTATTTTCATTAAGCAAATTAAAGGGTAAACAAATGGTAACTATACAAAATGAGAACTTACAGTGTTACAGGAAGGGAGCAATGCTACTTTTTGATTTAATAATTGCTATGTGGGCAGAGATTTTGCAAAACAACATTGCAATGAAATGCCATTTTTACATTTGGTTTCTAGATTTAGGCTTATATACAACATTCATAGATGAGGAATTTGGCTGCTATAGGTGGGGTAAGAGAGAAATGCTAAGAGTAGTTTATAAGGTACATAAGAATAGTGTTAAGTAGATAGCAAACTAGTGAATTGTGAATTACAGTAGAATTGAACTTAATAGATGCAGTTGTGTTAAGTTGAAAGACAGAAGAGCATGGTGACGTAAGTATGATGAAGTGTGTGGGAAAGAAGGTTTAATGGGTTAAGAGAAAGGAGGAAGGGCTAGAGAGAATTTATAGGGTAAGGACAGATAGCCAGAAGAGGGTAGATTAAAGAATATTTTATTTATTTATTTATTTGCATTTGTTTAACCAGGATAGTCCATTGGGCTTGAAGAACCCGTTTTCAATGGAGTCCTGGGGAGAAAAGCTCCACATACAGATTACACAAAGATGAGGATATACATATACATTACATGGAGTTAAACATTGTACAGTTTATGTAATTAAACATGTAGAGAGAGATAAAAACACAGGTTATAAGAGCAACAATATATATATATATTTTTTTTTTTTTTGAGGAGAGTTAGTTAGTATGCTGGTTGCCAATGTGTAATGCTACCTGGGATTTTGAGTGACAGAAGAGAAAAGTACTAGTGTAAAGAATAGGTTATGAGGGGTGAGAGCAGTATACTGGTAGCCCATGAGTAATGCTACCTGGTGTTTAGAGTGAAAGAAGAGAAAAAGTACTAGAGTAAAGAGTAGGTTATGAGGGGTGAGAGCAGGAGCACTCCCATGTGGAGGTTAGATGAGAGTGGAGTGATTTTTTAAAGGATGGAAGGCTTGTAATGGTACGAATGGAGGGAGGAAGGGAGTTCCATAAGCGTGCTAGTGAGAAGGACAGGAGGTTTTGTCCAGGAGGGTGGAGGGGTCTGTGAATTTCTATGAGGTTTTGATTGTTTGATCTTAGATGTCGTTGAGTGTGGTGCATTTTAAAGGTAGACGAGAGTGCAGGGCAGAGGGATGGCTGGAAAATCAGTTTGTGAGCATATGTGAGTTGGGTGTAGGAGAGGTAGTTGGGTAGTTCTAACCAGTTCAGTTTGTGTAGTGGTTCACAGTGGTGGGTTGATGATTTGTTACAAGTGGCAAATTTGGCAATTTTATTGTAACAAGAAGATAGTTTGGTTTTGAGGGAGGATTGTAGGTTAGCAAGAAGAGGTGCCCCATAGAGAAGGGAGGGTAGGAGAAATGTAGTAGAGAGAATAATCTTAGTAGCTGAGCTGAGGAATCAATTATGAAGGTAGAGCATGCCAAGTTTTTGGTGGGTTTTATTTATGTTTTGTAGTAGATGGGAATTGAATTTAAGCTTGTCATCAATTTGGACTCCTAATAGTTTGGTTTCTGATACAAGCTCAAGGGGGATGTTATTTTGGCTGGAAATGGAGAATGATTTATGATCGATGTTAGTAGTTTTTGAAGGAGTAAATATCATGAGTTTGGTTTTAGCAGCATTAAGAGCTAGATGGTTGTCTTTCATCCAATTTTCAGTGGTGGAGAAGGCATCCTGGGTTAGCTTTAAAAGAGTTGGGATGGATGAGGCAGCGCAGATGATTGTGGAATCATCTGCATATTGAATAATATTAGTCTGAGGGATAGCGTGGAAAAAGTCATTAATGAAAATATTAAAGAGAAGGGGGCCCAGAATGGAACCTTGTGGGACGCCTGTAGGGGTATTTAGAAAGGAGGAGGTAGCTTTTTTCCACTTGACTGCCTGTTATCTATTGGAGAGATAGCTGTTAAACCAGTTGAGTGAAGAGAGAGAAAGGTTTAGATTAGATAGTTTAGTAAGAAGTAGGTTATGGGAGATAGTATCAAAGGCTTTAGAAAGATCAAGAAGAATGGTAGATACGAGTCCAGAATCTGTAGCTTTATTCACAGTTTCAAGGAAGGATAGGAGGGCTGTCATAGTACTATGATGGGGTCTGAATCCGTGTTGGGTAGGGGTTAGGAGATTGTTGTCCAAGAGATGGGGAAAGAGTTGAAGGTGGATACATTTCTCTAGGACTTTAGAAATGGGTGAGAGGATGGCAATGGGACAGAAATTGGAGATGTTAGTATTATTTCCTCCTTTGTGTAGAGGGATGATGTAAGCTTTTTTCCAAGTTTCAGGGACTAAACCTTCTTGGATAGAGAGATTGATGAGTATACTGATAGGGAGGGCAATGGCATCAGCAGCTATACTGAGGTAGTATGAGAGAATGTTGTCAGGGGCATTGGTGCATGGTTTTAATTTCTGTAGGAGTTTTCTTATAGTAGAAGTTGGAGTAGGTTTAATCAAAAATGGGAGGAGTTGAGGTGGGGGTGAATGAGAGAAAGGAGTTGGAGGGGGAGGTTGGTTATGAGGTGGGGGTGAATGAGAGAAAGGTGTTGGAGGGGGAGGTTGGTTGTGAGTAGAGGGGGTAGAAGGTGCATTGTTATGTGTAAAAGAAGAAGTAAGTTTGGAAATAGAGTCTATGAAGAAAGAATTGAATTGGGTAGCAAGATCTATGTCTTGTAAATCTGGGCTGGGGTTTGGGTTTTCTATAGTGCCAGGTTTTAAGACTGAATTTTTACCTGCCCAGAATTTTTGTGGGTTAGTTTTATGATTGTTTTGAAGTTGGATAAAGTAGTTTTGGCGGTCTATTGAGATAAGTTTTTTACTAAGTTACGAATAGTTTTGTATTTATTGAGGTTAGATGTAGATTTGTTTTGCTTGTATTGTGCCCATGTTTTATCTCTAAGTCGCATGGTAGTAAGTGTATTATTTGTTATCCAGGGGGTGGCTTTTCTTTTTATTCTTTTGGTTATTAAGGGAGCATGATTATTTAGGATGTTTAGGAAGATAGTATTAAAGTGAGTTACTGCATTTTCAAGTGGTAGGGTTTTTAAGGGAATCCAGTTAATAGATTTAAGGGTGCTGGAGAAAGCTTCAGGGTTAAAGTTTTTATGGCATCTGGTAGTTATGTAGTTATGAGTAACTTGTAAGGGAGTCGGAAGACGTCTAGTGAAGATGGGAAGATGATCACTGAGGGGGTCAGGAAGGGTTCCATTGTCAGGGTAGTTATGGGGATGGGAGACTAGAATCCAGTCTAAGATGTTGCCACTTGAGAAGTCTTTGGCTGGCCTAGTTATTGAGTTGATTAGTTGAGAATAGTTGAAAAGGTTGATGTTGAGGGAGGTGTGTAGGTGACTGTATTGGAGGACCAATTAATATTGGTATCTCCCATGATTATAGTTTCATTACAGATGTTAGTTGATAGCCAGGAGAGGATGTTTTCAAGTATTGGGATATTATCTCCAGGGGGAATGTAGAGAGAGGCTATACATATAAATTTGTGTTTATTCAGCTGGAGATGAGCTAATTTTAGTTCTGCATTAGAAAACTGGGGAATGACTTTGTTATAAGGTGTTAAGCATAGGGAGGATGAGTAGAGTAGAGCTACTCCACCACCCTTTTTGTGGGTTCTGTCTGATCTAATGATTGAGTAGTTTGGTGGTAATATCTCGGCATCCTTTATGTGGGGTTTTAGCCAGGTTACAGAAATGGCTAGGATGTCAGGTTTGTTATGGAGTACCCATGCATGAAGGTTAGGGATTTTGTTTGCTAAGCTTTGTGCGTTAAGAGATGCGAATAGAATAGATTTAGAATTTGAGGAGGAGTGGTTTGGACCTGGGTTAGGGTGTATATCGCCAGATAAAAGTATGGCAGTTAGAAGCTGAGTTAGGTAGTAGAGGTGTTTGGGTTGTTTTGTTTGAGTGGAGTAAGTAGAAAGATTAGAGGGAGATATGGAGAATAGAGAGGGTGAGATGGTTTTATGAGGAAGGATTAGTTTGTAGTGAAAACATAGTTTGTTGTTGAGGGAATAAAGGTAAGGAGAGATTTGGTTATTATAGTAGGATTTTGATGTGTGGAGATTGAAGGTTGTGTGTAAGTGAGTAGAGTGGTTGATGAGAGTAGGTTGGGTGCGAAAGTAAATATAGGTGAGGCTTAGGAGTAACAGTTGAATTGGGAGGGATGAATATTTTAGAAACATGTTGTGGTGTTGGTAAGGTTTGTAATTGTTTCAAGAAGGATTAGGGGAAGTTGTCATGTGATTATGGAGAGAAGGTGGGAGGGGATGGGAAGAGGAAGGGGAGGGGTATGATAGTTTGGGAGGAAGTAGGTGTGGCTTAGTGGGTACAAAGGTAGAGGTAGTGAGGGTGGGTGGGCATTGGGGGTAGGGTAGGGGAGCAGAGTTAGCCCGCAGCGCGAATGGAGCGGGTAGAGACAAGAGAGCAGAATGTGGAGGAAGACAATCAGTAAAGTGAGAGCAAACCAACAGGTAAGTCTGATGGTGGGAGAAAGGTGGACAATATTCAGAGGTAGGAAGGAAGAGAGGCAGGATGTAAGAGTAGAGGACACTGATAGCAGGATGCCTTGGGGAAAGAAGAAAAGGTGATAGATAAGTGTATCAAGAGACTAAGAACAGCATGACTGGGGGTCAGGTTACAGAAAGCTTACAGAAATGATGTAGGAAATTACAGAGCAGAAGCTAGTATATTAGAAAGGTTACAGAAATGGGGTAGGAAATTACACACTAGAAAGCTTTCTTTATAGAGAGTTAATTCATGAGGCACCTATTGGAGTCTGAATAGTTTGCCTGGACTAGCAAAATTAGAACTTTATTTAGAAGTAGTTGCTTTACATGTAACTACTTAGAGTCAGTGTCAATACATACTTTCAATGCCTTTTCAAAGGTCAATGCTTTCAGGGAGATATTAGGTGGTTTCTTTAGTTGCCCTAATGTTCAGAGGCTTCCTGAAGGGACAAAGCAGGTAACTGTTGCAGTGGCAAACTGGAACACAGAGTTTCAATGCCTTTTCAAAGGTCAATGCTTTCAGGGAGATGTTAGGTGGTTTCTTTAGTTGCCCTAATGTTCAGAGGCTTCCTGAAGGGACAAAGCAGGTAACTGTTGCAGGGACAAACTGGAACACAGAGTTTCAATGCCTTTTCAAAGGTCAGTGCTTTCAGGGAGATGTTAGGTGGTTTCTTTAGTTGCCCTAATGTTCAGAGGCTTCCTGAAGGGACAAAGCAGGTAACTGTTGCAGGGACAAACTGGAACACAGAGCAGTTCTAGCACAGGAGCAGGATGCACAGCAACCAGGCGGGAGGTAGAAGAAGAAAGATCTCTAAGAATTATTTTGTGTGGGTGGATATTTATGGTATTTGGAAGATGAGGAGCAGTGGGTGTTAAAGAGTTGAGATATTACCCCGGTGAGTGCCATAATATGACCATGTTTCCATCAGATGTTATTTCAAGGTTAAGAGTTTGTGGGTTTATTTTAGGGTAAGTAGGATGGAGATCCAGATTTTGGATACACAGGAGGAGTAGAGACAGTCATCTGCAGAGTTATTACATTTTGTGACTAGTAATAGGTGTTTGTCTTTGGAGCACCGGGTTCTCTTTGTAGAGTTGTGTGTAGTGACTAAACAGAAAAGATTAGGGCATATTGCAATTTGTCCCTAGAGTTAAGCAGTGGTGTGTTCTGTATGGGGTATTAGCAGCAAATTTTGATATTTTATTGCAGTATTGTCCAAGTAAGTGGGTTTGGGTGGCTTGTAGATTTATAACAATGGAAGCACCATAGAAGGGTGAGGAGTAGATGCATTATAGAATTGTTTTCCTAGCATCATCTGTAATGTAGGGTATCATCCTCTAGACCGCACCAAGTTTTTTAATTTTTTTTACTGCTTGTTTTAGATGCTCCTTCTTATGAGTATGTCTGGCTGACAAAGTTCCTATAACATTGTCCTCAGGAAATTACAAAAAAAGGAAAATGTTGCTATTAAACTCTAATCAGAACAAAACCAAAATAAATGCAATGAGGTGGACTTTAACACCCGAGAAATCATATTTTAACTCATCAACACACAACAGCTGCTTTTGCTTCACTGCAAGTATAGAAAACTGTCTCACAAAATAGTTATTTCTCACCAGTGACCCAGCATGCATTAAAATGGTCTTAAATGAAATCAACTAAATCAACTAAGAAGTAAAGTAAGCCCGTGACATAAAAAAATCAACTGACATCTCTTTCAGACATTTGAATTACTGAAATTGATGAAAACATCATATTCTTAACATTGTGGCTGGAAAACTATGGAATAGGACACCCTAACAGTTGAAAACTTCATAAAGTTATAAAACTAAATAGTATTTTGAGTTATTATGTAACAAAAGTAAAATATTTTATGCATTACACATTTGTCACTTGAGGAGCAAGTGAAAATGTGCATATTTTCTGTGAATCAGCTATAAAGCTATTTGCTGTAGGGATTCTACTACATTATACCCAGAAGCCAAAACATGGATTATCTTCATTGTTTTTCTAAAATATAATAAACACTAATTTAATGTCATTTGGGATATAAACTGTCCATATAGAATGTTTCCCTTCTTACAGGGGTACACCTTCTTTGTCTATGAAGAAGTGAAATAGATATAATGGCTACAGTAATTTATTTCAGCTTGATGCTCCCAAATACATACACAGTCTACCCAAGACTTTTTTTAACAGTGATCATGTAATTGCCCTTTGCTCACTTATAGCCAGCTCCACAAAAAGATAACTTTCTCTGTGCGCTTATGATGCATGATTGTGAAGAAAGTCATAATGGCCACAACAATGTTTTCAGACTGGTACTTTCAGATGCAGGCACTGCCCTCCCCCAGAAAATCATATCTATGTTCATTTAATAATGACATTGTAGTTACCCTTTGCATTCAATGTATGTCACCTCATACAAAAAGACAGACAGTATCTCTATTTTGTCCTGATGTTTGATTGTGATGAGAATGAAAGGTAGTATGTCCATATTTGTGTATTTCAACTTGTTGTTCTCATATATACATGCACTATTCCAAACAAGCTATATTAATAATTATTTTGAAATAATCATGTAACTGCCCTTTACTTTTATACATAGCCTGCTCACCAAAACTGACAAACACTTTTTCTGTACAATTATGTGTAATTGTGAAGAAGGTGAAAGATAGAATGGTAGCATTATGTACTTCAGCTTTTTGCTAAGAAGCCTTATCAGTGATGATTTAAGAGTGATTAAACTTGTGACTTTTGCCTTCACACACAGACTGTCCTTAATACAAAGCTGTCAACCTTTTATGTCCAACTCTGATGTCTGAATTTGATGAAAATGAATGTTGCAATGGTCACAGTAATGTGTTTCAACTTGTTCTCAGGCATGCATACAATGCAGTCATCAGTGATCTTTAAGCATTAATAATTTAATTGCCCTTGGTTTACATGTACAGACTACCTCACAAAAG
Source organism: Protopterus annectens (assembly GCF_019279795.1). Lineage (NCBI taxonomy): Eukaryota > Metazoa > Chordata > Ceratodontiformes > Protopteridae > Protopterus > Protopterus annectens. The sequence continues at coordinate 1,008,381,666 of NC_056747.1, read as the reverse complement.
ATACATACTTTTGCCATTTACATGTGACAATGTATCATGAAGAAAGTGAAATGAATGTTGGCCACAGCAGTGTATTTCAACTCTCTGCTCTCATTTATTGTCTTCCTAACCTCTGGTAGCTATAATAAAGAAGGAAAAAATTTAATGCATCATTGCAGTATGCAGTATGTACTGTTAGCCACATATACAGCTGGCATCCTGAAAGCATATATCTGGTGTCCCTATTTTTATGTGGCAGGATAGTTTGTGTGTGTTAAAGAAAATATCACAAATATGATAATAAAAATGCCTGCAAGTGAAAGAGGTGTCCTTGAAAATCAGAGAGTCTGCTACTGTTGGCATCTTTGGTGATATGTCTAGAGACAGCTCATCCAGTGTCTGTATGTCTCATAGTAACAGAACACAGGACATGGATTAGCTAACAATGTCTTGTACTGTGTGTGTATGAGTATGGGGGGAGGGAAAAGCCATGCTAATGAAGTACATGCTGCACCACTTAGAGTTTGAAATTCACATTTATTTTAATGGGAAGCTGTAGGGTAATTATTTTCTTGACATAAGTAATGTGTTGATAAAATAATTGCACCTAAGTGTCCTGAATATGGGATTTTTTTATTGTTTTAACACTGGATTCATTCTGGCTTTTAAAATAAAAAGTATGCACATGACTCCATTGTGCAGAGAGATGAACACCTGAGTGTGTCCCAGGAAGGTGGGATTCAAGTAGTAGTATCCTGACACAGGAGGAGTTGGGTAGTGAATGAGAGAGAGAGAGAGAGAGAGAGAGAGAGGAATGAAAGAAAAAACCCACGTATCTATCTTACAATGAGGATGGGGGTGTGCATGTCCCCAGGGGTATATACACAATGTCTAATTTCCCCTGGTGGAAACCAAGGAAATAATCATGTGGTGCCTCCATTTTGGTGGTTTGGACATCCTGCTGATGTCAACCCTTCACAGAACTGAGAAGTGGTTCAGTGCTGGTGCCCACTGCAAATCCCCCCAGTGGGTTGCTACTTGGCAGGTACAGAGGTAGGGTTTAAATTTAACACTTGAAACACCCTAATGGCTGCCTTAATGATGGCCCCTCTCAGTCAGCCCTTTGCTTTTTTATAAGGGAATACGTGGGCCAACTGGCTGAGTTGGACTGATGATCTGCAGGAAGTGGGCAATGGGAGCAAATGTTTCAAAAAAGATATGTTAAAGTGCACCTGCTGTTTGGGCCATTGCAATAATCTATAATAAAAAGGTTAATCTTCAATACTTTATCATATGTATAGTCTTCTACAAAAGAGATAATCTTGAAATGAGTGTAGTAGACAGTCAACATCTGGTCCATAGGCAGTCTTTCAGGATGTCATAAACAAATGTGTTAGCTGTGACCAGTAAGCCAACCACCATCAGGACTGAACAAAGCTTTGGCTCATTACTCTGAGAAAATCATCTGGAATCCTCAGCAGAAATGTTAGATTAGAGCTTGACTGACAAAGATCCATAAGCTCATAGACCAACTTTTCTAGCAGTATGGTTATTACTTGTCAATAACCTATCGTAAAAATGGAAGACTATAGAGGCTATGATAATTATGCAGACTGCTTGTATTTAGAATAGTCTTCTTGTTGAGTGAAGCTATTTGAACTGCTTTTAGAGAGCCCAAGCAAACACTCTCCTTATGAAAAACATTGACAGTCTAGTATAATAATGATCCCAGGATAATAAGACCAACTAAATGTACTCCTCATAGTACAGTGGTAAGAAATGATCCCATTAGGGAGTAGATGTATCTCCAGGGAGTGATGACAAAATACCTGTATGAGCCATGTAAAACAATAGTTGCTTAATGCAGAGGACTCTACTATAAGAACTCTTTTTTTTGTAGTAAGACAGACTGAGCTGCAATCATCTGAGATTTACAAAAGAGCCGATTTTGATAGTTGGCTGCTATAAAGATTTCACCTGGTAGAATTTCTGCCTTTTTACATTCGATCTCCTTTAGGCAGAATTTATATTGTTTTACTAGCTTTAAGTGATCCTTCACCACATTTTTTAATAATGCCATCTTTATGACTTAACTCTCTTGGCATAGTCCTGGGAATAAAGGTTTACACATGAACTGGAAAGAGACATTTAAAGGCATTTAACAGAGTCCATTGATAGAAACAAATCATACCTTCAACATCTCTGGCATTCCACCATGCAGTAGGAAAATTTTACTTCATAAAGGAAGTCTTCAGATGTTATATATTGGTAATTACAGATACATTCAAGCCAAAAATTGGACAACTTGCTTACAAGGTCAATGTTGAATTTGATCAAATAATAACAAGGTAAAGAGAAAGAAAATTGACTCAATACTAAATCTGAGGTCTCCACAGTCATTTGCAATATGCGATCTATTGTATATTTTTTCAAATTATCTATAGCTAAGGGTGACAACATGAGCAGCACTCAAACCATTCATAATTTAGAGATAAATTTACAAAAGATATATATGGAATTAAACAGCACTGTTGTCAGAATGGTCCTGGATGCTAGAGACTTGACTACATTTCCATTAGTGTGAGAAGTGAATTCATCACGATTCTGTAAATCAGAAAACACATTTTGCTTCACTTAGATTCCCCCCATGACAATTTTCTCTGTCATCACAAGAAAAAAAATGACTGAATATTATTCCCAACAAAACCTTCTATAGTTATATTATCCCCACTGTGATCTTTATTATGCACAGACAGCAACAGTGTTGGAAGACATTCTCAGGAAATTATGGATCGACACAGGAGTAAAGAGCCTTCAGAAAATGAGATAAATAGTTCAAAATCCCATGACACATGCAAAAAGTTAATACTGCAAACCTAAAATCCTGGAAAGAAAAAAATGTAGATGCATATGCAGTTAAATTAAAGTAGACAAAGTGAATCTTGAACCAGTCTACTGCAGGTTTTTATGTAAGTCTATTTTATACAATAAATTAAGTTCCTATACTCTTACTAAAAGACAAAGAGGGAGCAAAAGTGCTTTATGGTTCATTAAATTGTTGTATTCCAAAGTGATAACATTAAAGGACTTCTTCTTCTTCTTTCGGCTTTTCCCGGTTAGGGGTCGCCACAGCGGATCACCTTGTCCGCACATTGAATGGCAGTGGAGTTTTACGGTGTCGAGTTGCCAGCCCGGCGCCCAACCTTCCACAGAAGGCACACTCACACGCACACCTAGGGCCAATTTAGAGTGTCCAATCCACCTGCAGCATGTCTTTGGGATGTGGGAGGAAACCGGAGCACCCGGAGGAAACCCACGCAACCACAGGGAGGACATGCAGACTCCGCACAGAAGGCACCCCCAGCCGAGGATCGAACCGGAGAACCTCTTGCTGTGAGGCAGCAATGCTAACCACTGCACCACCGTGGCCGCCCGATAACATTAAAGGACTAAAAACTAAAAAAAAGCTTTAATGATGTTGAATAAAGTATATGTTTAATACAATGAATAATAGTAAATGAATAACAAATTAATGATATTTTAAATCAGTAGTTTCAGAATTAGCAAAGAACCCTTAGCTTTATGCAGCTTCATGCTGAGAATGTGGACTTAAAGGTAAATATGTAGTTTACTATTACTAATGTCAAGACAAACAGTGTCACAAAGTAAGAATAAATCTCATCGTATTGTATTTTTGCTTCTTTGTGCAATCCATGTTACTCCACTTCCTATGAGATCAAAACATGCTAATGTGCTTATTGCATGTCAACAGTATCAGCAAACTTCAGAAAAAAGTGAAAAAAAGACAAAATGATGACTGTCCACACAAATAAAAAGTTAAGCGCTTTCTTTCATTTTAATCACAACGAACTTAAAATGAAAGAGAGCGCTTAACTTTTTATCTGTGTGGACAGTCATCATTTTGTCTTTTTATTCACATTTTTTTTCTGAAGTTTATTCTGGTTTTCGTGAATTTGATGTTTTTCATATAACAGTATCAGCAAACATTAACAGCAAATAAATAAATAAACATGCATGGTCTATTAGGAAGGCTAGCAGTCACACCACTTTTACTTATTCATGTGGTTACATGAATGAATTGCTTCAATCTAAATGTATTCCTTGCTTACAGAACCCGTGTTTCGTCTGCATTTAAAAGTCAGCTTTTGCTTTTTGTAATACTATAAAACCTCTTTCACTGAAGCTTCTCTACATTGTCCCATATAATGTTTTTGCTCTGATCTGCATAATTTTCTAATCTGTGTCTTTTAAGTTTCCTGCATGGTATGAAACTGTATCACTAATTATTTTTTATATGTTAAAAGTGAGTTATGTAAATTAAATAGTATTTCAGAAGTCTTGGTGTGGCTACATTACTTTTTCAGGCAACTCTCAAAGAAGTCTAAGCAGTTTGATGTTGGTGCATACGTATGCACCAGCAGCATGATGGGATAGGCTAATAAAAAAGCAGTATGTGGTGGTAGTGGTGGTCCCTGTTTCCAGTATAACAGCAGGTACTACTTTTTTTTAATCTCTCCCTTCCAAGCTCCATAGAGTCTCTGGTTGTTCTCTTGGCTTCCAAGTCTGCCCAACACCTTATCCTGCAATTGCTCCATCTGGGTATGCTTAACATAATCCTTTACCAGGCAGGACACTAAATCCTTGGGGAGTCAACTTTAATAGTGACTCAATTGTAGCCTGAGGAAGTGAGGGATCCAGTGAGGAGCTGCATATGTTTAACAGATATTAAACATCCTTATGGTGGCTGGTTAAAGTCCTTAACTAGGGGAGTGTCTGGTGCAATAAGTCAAGATGTTGCTATCATGTCTTGCAATATAACACACACACACACATACGCTCGCATGCGCGTGCACACATAAACACACACACACACACACACACACACACACACACACACACACACACACGCACACACACACACACACACACACACATATTTTTTTAAATGCCTACCTTAAAGGTGTTATTTGAACATATTGTAATGAACTTTATTAGTCCACTGGTAGAATGCAGCAATGGACTTCAGTATATTTTTGTTATTTTGGATTATGCAAAATACCCTGGCGCTATCCCACTGTGTAACAAAGCTAATGCTGAATGTGTTGCCAGGGTACTAGTTTATTTTCCAGTATAGGGATGCTAAAGAAAATATGCACTGATCAGGGAACTACTTTTATATCCAGAATAATGCACCAACTGTGCCAGTGCTTTAAGATCAAGCAACTAAAATCTTAGTGTACTGTCCCAGGTGGATGGATCGACTGAGCATTTTAACTAAACATTAAAGTCCATACTGAACAACATCACTGAGACAGATGACAAAAACTGCGACCAGTTTACACCATACCTCATATTTGCCATTAGAGAAGTGCCCTAAGCCTTGAGCAGGTACAGTGCTTTTGATTTATTATATACCAGACACACTCATGGACTACTAAGTATTGCCATAGAAACTTAGGAAGAAGAGGGAAACCCATTTAGAAGTGCCATAGAACTATACTAACTTGCAAGACTGGCAAAAAGTGGTGATAGCCTTAGTACAGGAACACGAAGAAAGAGCTCAAGATATTCATATGTTTATAACAGAAATGTAAGGAGCAGGGGATTTAAAGCTGGAGACCAAGTGGTTTTGTCCTCCTCTCCAGAAAAGAAGTTTTCAGCTAAATATCAGGATCCATTTGAAATAATAGACAGCATAAATAAGGTAAGCCACAGAGATAGACAGACAGGAAAGATAAAACCAGAAGAGGTATAACCATATCAGTGTCCTGGAATCATGAAAAAAGTACAAACATTGGTAGTTATTTAAAAAAAAAAGAGATTACGTGAATCTTGTAAAGTAAGAAAAATGACCTTTATTCGGGCATTCATACAGCTGATACACTATGCAAGCCACAGAAACAAGAAATAAATGGATCTCCATGATGAAGCAAAGATATATTTTCAGAACTGCAGGACAGAACAAAGCTGATACAATATCATATTGAGACTAGTCCACGAGAGGTTAACTTAGGACTTTACAAACAAAGGCAGTACAAGAATAAGTTAAAAAGTTAATATGTTAAAAAATGCTTCAGCTGGAATAATTGAGGAGTTGAAATGTGAATGATCATTAGTCTCAAAACCTTATGAAACAATCAGGTTATGTAATGTTTTTAGGAAGCTGAAGAGCTTTTCAACTTGACAGTTTCCCCTGTGCTTTACGTTGATGAACAAACAGAAAAGTATGGGAAATGAAAATGCCTAAATACATTATACCTGGTGAAACATTACTGGCAAACACCTCTAACAGCTGAGGCCAGGTAAAAAAACAGCTTTCTTAGTACCAGATTGATTTATTCCAGTATAACGTTCTTCATGATGTCCAAACAACCTTCCAATGTTTATTGGACAGAATCATAAAACCACACCAGCTAAGCAGCATCTTATCAAGACATTATTATACATGTACTGTATATGATATGTGTAAAAAAATAAATAAATAGTGTGTGTGTATATATATATATATATATATATATATATATATATATATATATATATAGGTGTTAACATTTTTGTAGCATGTTGAAATGTTGGTGATATTTGTTGGTGTAGTTGGTTGAAATATGTTAACAGTCAAATTTCAGCAGATCAACTGTTAACATTATTCAGGAGTTTTTTCCATTTCTATAAGGTTGTGTGACCCAGGAGTTAGTTAATTTCTAGGGGTATGGGGGAAAAGTAATTGCAAATGTAATCTCTTGTCCTGTTGATGGCACATACTAGGTTGATTTCAGTAGAGCGAGTGCATCTTATACCATTTGATTTACAAATGTGCAGCATTTCCATTAGAGCAGAGATCTGAGATTGCTTTATATGCAAGGCAGAGGTCAACTTTGAGTAGTCTGTAAGACTAAGAGTAAGAGTATAGTGACAGTGATTTCAGTCTGTCAACATATGACATATGCTGAAGACCCTGAATTTTCTTTGTAAGAATCCTTTGAGGTCTTTCCAGTTGCTACAGGTGCCTGGTAAATTACAAACCAAAGGTTGCATTGTTCTCTATTATAGCCCTGATGAGTGAGGAGTACAGGGGGGTCATAACGTCTTTTGTTCTGGATGCAATGCCCTTAATTATGTGGTGGGCATCATAGAAAGCCTTTCTTACCACTGTGGAGATGTGGTCGTCAAAGAAAGGTTGCTGTCAACCTGTGTGCCCAAATATCTCACCACCGACTATGTGCAGAGGGTGTTGTTATTAATGTGATAATCTGCATGGACATCGCCCTTGCTGAAGGGGATGATAATGCATTTTTTTTGCATTACGTTTTAGTCCATGACTTTGGCACCAGTCGTTTGTCTGTGTAAGTCCTTCTTGTAGGATTTTGACATCATTTGCGGACTCAATGACTGCACCCAGTTTGCAATTATCAGCAAACCTTTGTCAGGCATAGGCCTTTTGTTTTAGCCAGTACATCTGAGAAGTAGATTCCAAACAATAGGGGCCCCAGCACAGATCTCTGTGGAACACCACTGGTTAGAGGTCTGCTGGTGGAGGTAGAGTCACCAGTTTGGACTGTGTGCATTCTAATGATGAGCCATTTTGCAACCCACCTGACAATATATGGGTTGATCTCTAGCTGGCTGAGTGTATCAATGATTCCTTAGTGGGGAATAGTGTCAAAGGCCTTGGCCAAGTCCAGGTAGGCCGTATGCATAGATTTGCCTTTGTCCAGGGCTTTGGTGACTGTCTCAAAGACATCAACCAAGTTCAGGAGGCAGGATCTCCCTTTAACAAAGCCAAACTGGATCAGATCCTGTGTTTGGAGGTCTCATATATCTTAGGTCCATGATTATTCTTTCCATAGCCTTGCAGATTAGGCTGGTCAGACTTATGGGTGGAGGCACTTCCTTTATGTAATGGGATGATAGTTGCTGTTTTCCATTCAGCAGGTACAAAACCACTGCTTAGACTGTGGTTAAAAAGAGCACCCAGTTGTGCATCTAGTTCATGTTTTAATATATTTAGAACACAGCCTGGGATATTATCAGGTCCCATAGAAGCTGATTTTTTTGTCTTTGAGAGAGTGTTTATGACCTGCTCTTTGGAGATACTAGGTGAAGGGTAGGTTGTGGGGATGCTTTGGGGGACATGTAGCAGGGACAGGGGGAGAAGGTTTCACTGAACCTGTTAACTAGCGGGTTGGCTATTTCTGTGGGTTCAGTATATGTGGTGCCATTAACAACCAATTATGTGCAGATCTGGGTTTTTCCTTTAAGGTTTCTGACTTAGCTAAATAAGGCCTTATGGTTATCCTTAGTTAAGGAGGATAATTTGGATTCAAAGTTAGCTTTAGAATACCTTAAAATGTGTCTTATTTGCTTGTTTAAGCCAAGGAGGGAATGCTTCAAATTCAGAGACCGTTCCTACTTACTTTTGGACAGCAGGGTCTTTCCCTTATTCTATAACCTGTTAATGGTGAATGTCCACTATACAGGCTTATTCTTTCTTGAGATCTTATTTTGATCCTATCAGGTACAGCTGAGTCAATACATCTGTACAGATGCTTATACAAGGCATTGGTGTAAATCCCAGTATAGATGTCCATGCCATCAGTGACGGGAAAATGAACTTGTGATTTGAATTCATCGAATACTTAGAACTACTTTATATTTAGCACTAAAAAGACTTATTTTATTTGAAGTGTCATCCTAAGTCTTTTGATCATTAACTTTTAATTCTTTGAGCTGCTTTATAGCCAGTGACACTTCTTTGAGCAGTTCTAGTAACAAGTAACCTCAGCTGTAGCTCTGCATCTCCAGCCCCCCCCCCCCCGTGTTTTGTTCTACTATGAAATTCATATTCTCATCATTGTGGCTTTGAAGGCATTTTGTTCCCGTCTGACCAGTGTCAAAAGGTTATATATGACTGTTTTACAGCACCATGGCTTAGGATTCAAATCTCACCTTCGCTTACTTTCTTGATAGAGTAGGGTGTTTTACTTGAGGTTGGGGGCCAGTGTCATTCAGGTAGTTTGCATTCTTCAACTCACAGAGACATGCTTCTCAGTTATATTGGCTACTCTAAACAAATTATCTGCATAATCATTGCAGCCTGGATTCTGTCTAAAAAGATTGGCCAGGTTCAAGTGATAATTCAATAAATGTGTTTTAAAAAGGAAAAAAAAGCTCATTCCACTTACCTGGGTAACAAATGAGTACTTAGATAAATAAAACCCATGTCCAACTTGCAGATGTGTCTTCTATTACAAAACTGCTTATCATAATTTTTAACAGCTGTTTTACACTGCAAGCTTGTCAGCCTTCTCAGCACCTGGCTTCCATCTTTCACACCTTTATTTTCTGTGCATGCATCGAACACAACTGACTTTTGTGGTAGTTAACCACAATGTGTGAAGTACCAGCAGACATGGTAATACAATCAGAATTGATACCATAACATAAAAAATTATCTTCTATAATGTCATAGTGAAACATTTGGGCCATCGCTTTCTTCATGTAAGACAAAGCCTCTTGGACAGTTGATATGAATTGTATACTTCACTACTAGGCAGTTTAAAATAATGTATGTCTGAAATCTGCTTCTAATTTTTTGGTAGCATTATTCTGATCCCTGTTGTAGTAATGTTCATTAATTGTAAAACAAAAATTATTTCTTTGTTTTAGTTTTGTACCCTGGTTAGACTCTGATTTCTCTGTCTCTCTGTTCACTGTCTCATGGCTTAGTACTGCTATTGTTCATGTAGTTAGTTTGACAACTTCTGTCTGAACCATGAAGATTTGCATAGCCTCCCACATACACCTTGCCACATCCTGAACTACAGTATTAGAAGCTTTTGCAAGTTTTTTTCCCTCTGTATCCTAGTTATATTCCTGTCCATACTGACCATTGCACCGCTGCCCCAGCTGCCCATTTGTTCTTGATTCTATTCATTCCTCTGCAGTGTACAGCAAGCTGAGGCACTGCTGTCACCTAGGAAGCCATGAGGGGAGAATCTGTACATCCCATTCCTATACTGTTTGTGACCTGAATGCTCACATCACCATGGCAGAAACCTATACCTCTCCATGGCAGTGGGCATACTCTCACATATGCACCCTGCAAGGGTTAATGTGACTGGAATGGGTGTCCATGCCCAACTCCCTCCTTGACATGTCAATAGGCTTCTATCTTACAGTGACAGGACCACTTTCTGGGAGTCATCATATTCTTCCCCTCTGGGTGAACATGCCAATAAAAAGTTATGCCTCTCCCAACCTATCTCTTCCAATGGCCAAGCCACTGTACTCTTCTGCAACATAAACAGAATGGTTTAGAGGGACAGATATATTTAGCAGAGGGTACCACTGCTATAGAATAGACTCCCCATCCACATAAAACAAAGTTCATGCCTGTCCAATTTCAAGAGCAACTTAAATCTATAGATGAGAAACAAATGCTTTATCCTAAGCATGGCTTCGATCAAATTATCTATGTTATGATCCCAATTACTCTGTTTAGGGGTAATATGTAATTATCTACCATGGGATGGGTAAGACCAATCTATAACCAGATGGGATAGGTTATTTTGTGCACAAAAATGGAAACTGGCTAGGATTAAATGTGCCACAAGCGCAGCTAGCCTAGTACTTACATATAAATCTATGAACCTATGTACTAGCTTGGGTCACCTGGATTGTGCTCAGGGCTTTAATCCTCTGTGCTCCGGGGCTATGGTTTTATAATAGAGAAATAATGTCTGACAAGGGATGCAGCATTGATCTACTTCACCCATGGAGAGCATTATTTCTCCACTACTATCATAACCTGGTGGGCATGATTGTGTTTAGAGAACAGATTATCTGTTAAGTTGTTTTCTATTTTTTTATTATTACTATATACTTTTTAATATTTTATGATGTAAAGTAGTTCCTCTAACTAATGTTTTAAATTTGCTGTAGCATATGTAATTGTTGTTACAGGAAGTATTTTACATCTAAAAAATAAGTTATGTAAGAATTTAATGTCATCACATACACACACACACACACACACACACACACACACACACACACACACACACACACACACACACACACACACACACACACACACACACACATGCCCAGCAGTTGCAGTCACTTTGTTAAGTGAATACACCTCAGGTGTCTCATTGTGATCAAATGAATGTAAAAATCACAGAAGTCAAGGCTTAGCAACCCCCACCCATACCTTTCAACTGTTCCTGATTTTTGCTACATTGTTCTGCTCTGTCCTTTTGTATAATGCTTGATTTGCTGGTAAATCACTGAGGATCAAAGTCAGTCAATAATGCCAGACATTAGAGTTTCATACTTTCTGTTGTTCAGATAATAAGTGTGGTGGACTATCTGTTGCAGTCAAAGGATGTTATGTACTGTCTCAGCTTCTCACTCACACTACACACACACACACACACACACACACACACACACACACACACACACACACACACACACACACACACACACGCATGCACGCACACACACACACACACACACACACACACACACACACACACACACACACAGACACACACACACACACACACACACACACACATCAATATCCATGCAGTGAAAGAGACCTTGTTTAAGGCTCCAGAGAGCACCCCTGCATTACCAGGCTATAATTCATACCACACATTTCGGTCACCTAACCTGGACCAAAACACTAAAGGTGGAGGTCGTGTCCATATTCATTAAGGATATCCACACCTCCAGGCTAGTTGCTCAGCATAATGCATCCAAGATTATCCAAGTGAAACTAACTCTGGGCAAGACCGCAATCCAAATTGTAACTTGCTACAGATCCCCCATCATGCCCCAGGATTCCCACTCCTCATTTCTTGATACACTGGAAAATATTAGGGTACAACACAACACCCTCATAATGGGTGATTTCAACTACCCCACCATTAACTGGGAAAACTACTCATGTACCAACTCTTTTGCACAATGTTTTCTGGAATTCATAAATTCCAATGCCTTGGATCAACTTATCCACACCCCCACCAGGGGCAGCAATATCCTAGACCTGGTCATTACCAACATGGGCAAATGGTGTGCCAGACCAGAGGTCAATTCCTCGTTGGTGAAATCCGACCACAAGTTAATCACCCTAGATATTCACATCCCGCCCTCACCCCCCATTAGGGAAACCATCGTAAAAAATGTCTCCAAAGCCAACTTCAGGCTTCTTAAGACAGAAGTGGCAAACTTCAAGACACCCATGCAGATGGACAATAGAGGTACGACTACTGAATCCTACACAAATGCACTTTATAAGCACTTACATGAGTGCATGGATCATGATATCCCTAACAGAACCAAGATGCTATCCTCTAAAAAAAGGAAGTCAATCTGGTGGTCCCCTGCTATAAACAAACTCTACAACAGAAGACAGAAACTGTTGCAAAAAAGAGTAAAATCCCATGATTGGAGGAACTCCCTGGTCAGCCTCAGTAAGAAGCTGAGATCCCTCATAAAATCCTACAAAGCTATTTATGAAAACAAAATTGCCACTGATTCTAAAGACAACCACAAAGCATTCTATAGCTATGTCAAGAATCTCAGTGGCAACATTCACATCTGCTCTGAGTTACAGCACAATGGCACTAAATATACAGAACCAACTGATATTGCCAACATCCTGGCAGATAGGTTCAGTTATAACTTTACCCCTCTTTCACCCCCTAAACGGCCCATCTCTATACCAGAAGAATGCAAAGTTCCTGTAATCATGGCTGCACAAGGAAAAAACACACTCTCCAAAGCCAAGAACACAGCATCCATGGGACCTGACAACATCCCAGGCTGCTTTTTACATGAACTGCAGAATGAACTGGCATCCCACCTAAGCACCATGTTCAACCATAGCCTCACCTCAGGCTTTGCCCACTGAATGGTGCACAGCAATGGTTATCCCACTCCACAAAGGGGGAGCCACCACGGACCCTGGGAACTACCGCCCCAATAGCCTAACGAGCCTGGTCTGCAAGGCCATGGAACGTATCATCATGGAACTTATAAATAAAGACATTGGTAATCTCCAAACTCTAGACCGTACCCATTTCGGGTTTGTAAAAGGCAGATCATGTCTCCTAAACCTGATAGACTTCTTTGAAGCAGTCACAAAAGCCATAGACGCGGGTAAGATGGTTGACACAGCCTATCTAGATTTCGCCAAGGCTTTTGACATCATCCCCCACTCTGGAATTATAGATAAACTCACTAAACTAGGTATAAATCCCTATGTCACAAGATGGGTTGCCAACTGGCTCACTGACAGAACCCACACTGTGAAAGTAGCAGACTCCAAATCCAACTTCAGACCAGTGACAAGTGGAGTACCACAGGGTTCAGTCTTGGGTCCTGTCCTGTTTGGTATCTACTTTTCTGAAGTACAGGCTAACACAGAAGGTCTTTGGCTAACGAAGTTTGCAGATGACTGCAAATTAGGAGCCATAATCGAAACTCCTAATGATGTGGACATCCTACAAAAGGGCCTCACTGAGACAGATGCCTGGTGTCAAAGCCATGGCCTCAAGCTCATTGCCAAAAAGTGCATTGTCATCCCCTTTGGTAAAAACTCTGTACCCATGAGCTACCACACAGGTGGTAGTCTACTAAACACTTAAATTGTGATAAGAGACCTTGGGACACATGTGGACAGTAGTCTCTCCTTTGATAATCACATTGCCACAGTAGTCAGGAAATCCTTCTACATGGCACACCTCATCACAAAAGGTTTCTCTTCCTGGAAAAAAGAGGTCATTGTTCCCCTCTACTCATCACTCATTAGAACCATTACAGAGTACAACACCCCTTTTGGTATGTACCTCACAAGACATCTACAACAACTGGAAAGGCTGCAGAAATACCTCACAAAGAGGATTACCAGCCTCAGACAGATGCCCTATGCAGACCGTCTCAAAAAACTCCAGCTTTACTCCCATACTCTGGAACAAACTACCTATCTATATCAAACAAAGCTCCTCATTTGCACTCTTCAAGAAAAATCTTGATGATTGGATGGGGAATAGGAAATTCACATCTGTGGCTATGCTCGACAGGGGCACAGGAAAATAATTTTCTTGGGTGGTGAAAGCCAGGGTACCTTTTTGGCTAGGCTTATATAGGCCCTAGGGCCAATAGCCTAGTACCTACCTATGAACATATGAAGCTATATATGAGCATGTGTATTTAGTAATGATGCTTTTTAATGCATTAATTTTTTTTTATTTTACACTCATTAAACAACAAAGTGCTGTTTGGCAAGCATAAAAAATCTTGACCATTTGCTTTTCTTCTGTGCGAGCTTCACAGCAGCTTAATATGTTGCCATACAGTGGCAGACTTGTTTTTATTTTACTGGACATTACCTGTACATTAACACCTTGCTGGAGAATGGTCGTTCTTCATATGGGGTGAAGACGAACATAATGCCCATTCTATAAGTCTCTTTAATTTCTTGTTGGTCCTGAATTTTTATGATATTGAGAATTCACAAAATGCACTCTTCAAGTCTCTTTTACCAAATAATGTTTCCAAATATCACAGTCTATGTCTATGATTGCTTATACATAGTTCCCAGTAGTATTTACTGCATTGTTAGTGCACTGATCAGCAACTGACCATTTCCATACACAGCCCAGGTGAAGAAATTCACAGTTTGTACATCAAAGGTAATAATTTATAGAATTATGCAAATAACATACACACACACACACACACACATATATATATATATATATATATATATATACATATATATATATATATATGGGTCTATGTTGCTTGCTCGAAATCCCACAATCTCGAACAAGCAACATCGACACTCACAAGAGTAATACTGCACTACCGCGAAAGTGCAGTATCGCGAAAGCTGAATTTCTGAACCGGCAAAAAACAAAAGAAATACTAATAAAATCAATATTTTGCAGAGGAGCTGCACCCCCCCCCTACTTAAATATGCCAACTCCGAGATCGCACTACAGTGCAGTAACGGGATATATTCCCATTATGCGCTGTATACAGATCTCCATGCAGTCCGGTCAAGCTTTCACAAATTTGATCATATGGGGTTGGCCATATGAAGTTCGAGATTGTGGGAATTCGACCATCTGCAGTAAACCATAGACCTAAAAAATATATATATATATATATATATATATATATATATATCTATCTATATATATATATGTATATATATATATATATATATAGATATATATATATATATATATATATAGATATATATATATATATATATATATATATGGGTCTATTTCAAAGCATCAAAAGGCCACAATATCAAAGACCAAACCGTCAAGACGAAATCATCAAAACTTCATTTCAGTGAATGAACAGATCGGCGAATCCATGTCTAGGGTAAGTAACCACATAACCACTCATACCACAACTAATGAAAACAAAACCACACCATCCTCAACCCACTCAGATGGGGGAGAGGGGCACCTCCTAACTAAATATACCACTGTATCAAAAGTATAGTATCACAAAACCCTACAGATGGATGTCAGAACAGCAAACGCATTTAGAAAGACACATTTTGTGCATGCTCCGGGGATTATCCCAGAGTGGAATAAACAAATGGCAATGACAAGTGTTTTTACTGGGGGGCAAGCCTTCCTGCAGCCCCTGCTAATTATATATACCAATTCTGAGATTACACAATCCTCAAGGAAAGGAAATATTCCCCTACCCAAGAACTGTCAGTCTCGCACACCTGTCAACCCCATGCCTGTGTCAACCATTTGGTGTTGATTAATGTGTTGGGACACTCTACATTCAACACAGTGTCTGGCTGGCACCCATATAAATATATATATATATATATATATATATATATATATATATATATACTGAACAGGTCACCAAATGAAGTTAGCATGGTGCTGTTTGTTTGTATTTTGTGGTACAATAGTTTACATTTTTCACAGTACATTTGGTGTATGTGCTTGGCTGAGGAACCAATGGTGCGAAGCTACCATCTGTGGGATTATGACTGAATGTTTCTAAGTCAGAATCCTGCCTAAACGTAATGATACCACAGCACTGTGGATCTCCGGTTGGCCAGGGATAGCCGTCCGCAAGGTCAGCGAGGAGCGCCGCTCGTCACTTGGATGGAAGGGAGCTGCCTCTCTCTCCAGCAGTGCACCGCACTTTCGTGGAGAACCAGGTGCTAAATCATTTGTAGATGACCTGATTCTGGGTCAGGGTTTCATACGTTGCAGATCAGCAAAAAGCTGCGATCTATTAGCAACTATTAACTATCTATTATCTATTATTATTAACAGCGGGCTGTTCTGCATTGAACAGCAGGGGGTCCGCTTTGCCATTTTTGATTGGCTTGTATACCAGCATACGAGCCAGGCAAAAACTGCAAAGCAGAGCCACTTCTATTCAATGCAGAAATGCAGACTGTTCCACACTGAGTAGAAGTGGCTCCACTTTGCGATTTTTGATTGGCTTGTATGCCGGCATAAGAGCCAATCAAATGCCAGTTGCTTAAGAGTGCCAGTTGCTTGAGTCCCATATAACAGGGATTTTACTGTAATACAATTTTAAGGTAAGGAGAGATTATTTGAATAAGTGTAATGTGCCTTTTTTCAGGGCAGGTACATTCGGCTTTGTTGTGCAGGAAGCTTTTTTTTTTTTTTTTTTTTTTTTTAATTTCATTGCAGAATTTAAGGTAAGAGCACAGCTCTTTAAGATCTTTGGGATGAGTATATCAGAGGTGGGTGGTAGACTGGAGAATAAGTATTTAGTGCATTTCAAGTTGTTTAAGCATCTTTCAGATGTCATAATAGTGCTACATAGTCTTATTTTACTGTGTTCCCTCCACATGTGCTATGCAATACAGGGTCATATAATAACACAAGTAACTGATGAGTATCCCTAATTCAGCCTTCCAGCAGAGATGTTTTGTTCCTAAAATTCCCTGCTGCAATAGTAAATGCTTTAAGCCCAAAGCATACACTGCACAAAGCATCAAATTCTGAAAGATGCCAATTAGCAAATAATAAAAATCATTATTTGATGATGAAGAGCTAAGTATTTTCAAGAAAAGTCATTATGTACACAGCGAGATGAAAGAAACAACAGCAGCTTCAGACAAACCTAATAGTAGACTGGCAATATAAAACATTACCTCAAGGCATTTTGAACCTGAAGACGAAAGATGTGATAAAAAGGCATAAAATAAAGAAATAACTTACTGAGCTAGAAGAGTATTTAAACAGTAGCAATCTAGCAAAGTAACAGACTAGGGGTAGCTGTCATACATCAGTTTCAAAGTATTTCAGTCTCAAATCTGTGCTGTCACTGCAATGCGAATACTATCTCCAAAGTCCCATTGAAGTGTTAAGCATTCCCTGCATGATTCCTTATACAATCTGCACTGTTTAGAAAAAAATTTAATGAGTGTTTTGCTGCTGTCTTTCAAAAATTAGTATAGTAATCATGTGACTGCTAGACAGAAGCAGAACAGCTGTCACGTGCTTAGCTATCACAACACATTAAAAAATAAAACTGTACATTTTAGAAACTGTGCGATAGGTATAATACATTAGTGGCATGATACTTATGTTGAGATTTACTCCCTCTTGGACTGAAAGTTTGATCCATTCTGGATTTTCTCTTTATATCAGACCTGGCCATTCAGAAACGATTCTCACTACAAGTATCATGTCTCTAAAATATTATTCATAGTGGTCAAAAATCATGGAGTGTGATTGTATTACATAGTTAACACACTACTTAGAGAACTTGTTGGTTTCCTAACCTAGATTTATTTGTCGTACTGACCACAGTAACAGTTCCTGTAGGGCTTGAAGCATGAAACATGCATTGGAAGCAAGAAGCATAGACTTGTGAGAAAATACAGACTTCACCATATAGGTTAACCAATACTTAACAAAAATGTATGTCAGTGCCTTTCATTTGTCGTTTAGCTGAGTGCCAAACATATATAACTTTAAGTGTTTTTGGTTTTACAGTCCTCCTGAAAAAAAAAATCAACCTGTGACAGCTACTTTTAATAGAGACTTAAGCATGTCCAGTCTAATGGTTACATAATTTACTATGGAAACCAGCTATAAATTTTAAACTTGATTAGTGCTAAAATCTTCTCTTCCGTGAATCTTTTTATTCTAATAGGTGATTATTTAGTTTTCTGAAAAAATAAAAGATGGATAACATATATGTCCAACTGATGTGTTGTGCCACCACAGGGATTGGATTTTCATAAATTTGTTGAAATGTTCTTTTAAAATTAGAGGGGAGCAGAAGCCCAGCCCTTTGTAGCAGCTCTGACTAATGGTACATAACTAATAGTGCTCTTACACTCTATGGTTACTCTTTGCTATGTATGGATTGTCTCATTATTTAAAGAAAAGCTTTTGTAAAGCAGTTATAAGGCTGGAATACGCTGTTGTATCATTTTCTACGTTATCATTTTATTTAAAATAGAAACTGCTATCATATTCTGTTCTGTTTTCACCAACATCTAGAAAATATATGCCTTTTTTATTTCTTATCTAAAAAATGAGCTTACCATTTGCCCATATATGTTTGCTGTTTTTTATTTTTCAGCTTACAAATGTATATAAAAGTGAAACAATAATTAGCAAGAAGAGAAGGGTGAAGTGCCATTTTCAACAACATACTACATTACTATGACATCAAAAGAACTTGTGAAAAATTGGAATCCACCTTTCATAGATACCGACCATTATTTTTTGAGGTTGAGGTACAGCCAAAAAGCTGATCGCAGAGGATGGATGGTGAACAATCCTGTCTTAGTCTTCCCACAAACTAATGACATCCTTTTGGTCATTGATGTTAGCAGCTGACGTACTAAGGAAGCTGGAAAGATTCAGAAGTGATTTGTATTACAGTTAGCTTGCCTTGTTTATGTGTTAATCCAGGGAGGCCAGGGCCTGAATGGGTATTTCTACACTTTCTGGTAAGTGGCACATGGAAGGGGAAATCCTGATTAACTTGTGTGCAAAATACAGAAGTGTATCAGTGAGATGAATGCTTTTTCTTCCCTTTTTTATCCCCATCGGTTAGTTGCTCAGCTTTGTTCAGTTTCTGTACATTCACACGCACACACACACACACACACACACACACACACACACACACACACACACGCACACATACACACAAACACTCAGACAAAAAACATTTTGTTTAATGTATTTCCATGTTTTGTCATCTAGAATTTTATGACACTGTTAATCTTTATTCTGGGGTTAGTATGTTGCATTTATAAAAGGGTGTCTGATATGCCTGCCAATGGTTATATATTGAAAAATACCCCTAGTAAGATGCAACATGACCTCATCAAATTATCATATATATTTATGACTTGTACATTTTATCTACTGCCTTGCCAAAAGACAGTTCTATGTGTGCAGTGTTTGCACATTTACTCACCTTGTCATCTGTCCTAAGTATCTCCACTTTCTGGTTGCAGAAACACTGAGATAAATCATCACTTAGGGAATACCTAGACATTTAAAACCAAAAACACAGAGGTTACAAATCAGTTGCAATGGGACTAGTATGGAAGGTAAAAATAAATGTCTAGTTGTTCCTAAATGTATTCATTTCAGCTTCTCCTATTTGTTTGCTTGATTTTTTTGTTTTGTTTGTTCAGTTATATATGTTATAATAAATAAATAATGACAACAATGGCTAGGATTCATAGTCAAATTGCATTGTACACAATGGACATTTGCACTGTACTCAGTTGCAGGGCATTTCCAGATTTCAGTCCTGAATGATTTGCCCCCCCCCCAAAAAAAAAACACCACAAATTTTATGATGAACACATTAAAAGTATGAGGCAAAATGTTGATATTCTGTAAAATTCTGGATAGCTGAGAGGTATGATTCCTCAGGAGTGAAGAGGAGTGTGCCACCACTATGCATAGCTTCTACAACATCACCCTCTTCCCTGAGGTACTGGGTGCCACAGACTGCACTCACATGGCTGTGAAGGCTCCCCAGCTAACAGCTATATCAATAGGAAAGTATCCTGTTTTCTACTGTGATGCAGAGGGGATCACAACCAATATCTCTGTGTGTGTGTGTGTGTGTGTGTGTGTGTGTGTGTGTGTGTGTGTGTGTGTGTGTGTGTGTGTGTGTGTGTGTCTGCATGTCTGCATGTCTGCATGTTTGGTTTGTGTGTGACATCCTGATAGTTCTTCTGATTCCTATATTTGGCACACATCAGACCTGTCTCCCCATATCCTGTGTGATGATTTCTCACAGAGTCAGGTTAATGGTAAGAGCTAGAACAGTGTATAGGATATGTTGTGATATATAACACATTTGATGCATAGAGATAATCTCCCCCCAGAAAAGATTGATGTATTGTGTTTTGCAGGTGCTAGTTTCCCATTTGAATACTAGCTCATGACTTCTGCGTTCAGCTCTGAAATTAATTCTAAGATGCATTTCCACACAGCTCTTGCCAGACAAGGAACATTTATACATACATATGTTTGAGCTACTGAAGATATGGTTTTGATGTTTGGATCTGAGAGTTCACCTCTGTACCTGTCAGATGACAGCAAGCAAGATGTTTGCAGTCTATAAAGTGCTTCACATTATAGTACAGGGGTAGGACTGATGATCTGACTATGTGTATTACACCATCCTCTAGCAGGAGTAACAGATGAGGCTGATGATGGTCACCAGCAATAGGATGACAGTCAATGAGAACCCTAGTATGTGGTAGCACTAGCATCAGACATTATCTAAATACCACTTGGAATTAATGGGCCTTGGGTCAGACTCATCATCATTTTCTCATGGAACCAGGGGACAGAGTAACACAATATTGCCCATACAAACTTGGTGGGGGGAATAGGGTGAAAGGTGTCAGCATAGGGCAGCAGATGCACAAGGAATGCAGTAAAACAAGACTGGCAATAGGAAATGTATGTGGGACACAAATACCTGAGACAGGAATGCGTGGTTGGGAATCAGTGAAAGAAGAGATGATGTCAGAGATTACATCCTTCTGTGACAAAGACAGGGAACCACTGCATGCCCATCTTCTGGTGTCACTTTATCACTTGGAGGGAGCAGAATTCAAGGGCTTTCCTGGCATTAATGGTGTTCTACTTTGTGACTCAGGCCTGTTATACCTATGGTGGTCATAGTATGCAGAGCTTGTAACCTCCAGTGGCAGGGTAGTGTGTTATTATGGGGATGTGGATGTGGAAGATGTTCCCTGGTGAAAGTTGCCAGTCCTGGATGGAGGAAGTCCTAACCACCCATGTTGTGATAGCACACAGCAAGGGGTGCCAGGGTATCTGACAGCTGCAGATATGGTTGGTAAACATGCTTCTTGTGAAGAGCTACATACATGGCCACCCTGTGTCCACATACACAGTCTACCCTGGGCCTAGACAACACTGTCGTTCTCAGCAGAAATGATGGTACTGGCAATGCTGCATAGGCTAGTACTCACAACAGCATCATGTGCTACCACAGCCCTCACTATAAATATCATTTTATGATGTCTCTTTTCCATTCTGTCAAGTAACTAGTCTAGACAGCTTAAGTATGAAGGCCATACAACATATCTACCAGCTCCCTCCTTGAGGGTTATATATTTATCCTGAAACTAAAACAAACCCAGAAAATAAATACACATACACTACATCTATGGGTGATATCTTTGCACTTCGCATCCTACTCCTAAAAATAAAAAGTACTATTTTTGTGGGGAACAGAGCCTCAAACCCCCCAGCAGATGGCTTGCTTCCTCTGCAACACCTAGGTATTATAATTGCTTATGAGGCTTCTATAGCTTGGGAAAGGAAAACTTGCCCCATTGCAGCAATCACTCTCACTATGCAAATTCAGAAAACCCACTGCAGGAGAAAAACCGTGGCACAAATAATAGCATTTCTGTATGAAAGGACTGTAAATAAAATCAGCAGTACTGCAGGCACTATTAAAACATTGCCAATAGTAAATTCCCATCTCTAATGCATCCCAGACTGATTTCAACCATCACTTGTGATCAGCTATACAATTATGTGACACATTTCAGTGAAACAGCCATGGTGAACCTACAGCATTGTTCAAATCAGTCTCACAAGAACATCTAACACTTCAACAATTCCCCTTAAGAATATTCAATATTATTTTTTATTTATTTGTTTGGAGGAGGTGGATAGTGGGATGTCTACTGCACTGAGGCCCGATTTTCAGTGGCGTCCCAGGGAGAAAAGCTTCAACAAAAGTTGTTAGATGTGTAAGTATAATAAAGTGACTATAGACACTTGCCACTACTTATCCCCTCCCCATACTTCTTTATGGTGCTCCCATCCTCACTAACTTCCAGACCTCACAAAAATTAAAACTTGAACAATGCTGTAACAAAGTTGCTAAATTTGCAGCAAATAGCCCTTTTAGAATCCCTCACTGTATAGCACTAAAAAGCCTAAACTGGTTAGAACTACCCCATCAACTAACATATACACAACTTCTTACTACCTATAAAATTATCCAGAATCCATATTCTTGTCCAACCTAAATAACATTCTACACAACTATGTTCCTAGTCAGTCATTATGATCCATTGACCATAAAATTCCTGTCTGTCCACAAACCTATCAAATCAGCTAGGCACTGTCTGTACTCATACCATGTTGCTAAGGCCTGCAACTCCTTACTTCCACCCATCAGGTCAAGACCCTCCCTCCCTCCCATCCTTCAAAACCATTCTGTAAGACTTCCTAGCCAAAAGCTAGCTCTGTTGGTTAACACCAGGATAAACTATATCCCTAAATGTGTACAAGTACCTATTCATACCTTACACCTCCTTACTCTCCCGTCTTCACTCACTTCCTTATTTCTATCAGTTTCTTTCCCCTGGCTTTCTCTTTAAGTATACCATAATCTCATCTCATTCCTCACATCTCTGTTGAAACTGTCTTCCCCACTCCCCCTCCCTGTTCTTGGTTGTAGTTTAAATTTGGTGGCTTTTGCAGTGCCTGCCCCATTGTAGATTTGATCTAGGACACTCCCCCAGTCCCATCTCTTTACCGCATTCTACCTAATAAACCCTTTCTACACTTGCTTTTAATTCTTTTTAATTTAATTACATTTTTTCCTGACTGTGTGTGGACTAATATTGCTACATACTCGTGTGCCAGCTTGCACTGCATGTGAATTGTTTTTACTACTGTTTTTGCTACTTTTCTGAAAAAAAAAATAAAAAATTGTAAGTCTGTTTCCTACCTTTCCTGTAATTAGTGTTCCAGATACAGATTTTCTGTATCCAGGACTGTTTGTAAGCTTCTGAGCCCCCCAAGCCTTTCTGTGTTGGAGGGAAGCCTTCTAGCTTATCAGTGGGAGTGGTAAGCATTAGGTAACCTGTCTACCACATAAGGAGTGGTTCTGGCCCAGAATTTGTAGTTATTGGCCATTTGGGCAGTCTTCCATCTCTCTCAAATTTCTGATTTGAAGGCCTGCATTTGCAATTGTTTCTGTCCTGTAACTCCTGGGCCCATCTCATTTGCTCACTCAAAAAAAGCTTTTACTGTATTTGTGTTTCTTCCTACTTTATTTTGCTTTTGCGTCATCTTAATAGTACTCAATTGTATTTATTACTGCTTGGTGTTACTCATTCTAAGCCTTTTAGTTTAAGCACTTGGGCTTCAAACCAGTTGTTTTACATTAA
The DNA here is from genome assembly GCF_019279795.1 of Protopterus annectens. Classification (NCBI taxonomy): domain Eukaryota; kingdom Metazoa; phylum Chordata; order Ceratodontiformes; family Protopteridae; genus Protopterus; species Protopterus annectens. Next base: position 1,008,357,911 of record NC_056747.1, on the reverse strand, counting down.
GAAGGTTTGTGGTCTCACTGTAGTGGCAGAACATGTAGCTTACATCCTTCTAAGTTGGGAACTGCTGATTGAGGGCTCAGTGTCTGTTATTCTAAAAGTGGATTAATTCTGGATTAAGCACTTGGGCTTCAGGCCAGTTATTTTACATTAAGAGGGTTCGTGGTCTGCACTCTTGTGGGAGGAGAGGCTGGACTCTGCCCTTCTGAGATAGGAATTTCTGGTTAAAGGCTACAGTGCCTGCATATTTGAACTGCTTCTTACTGAAATTGGTACACCTTGTTTGCTGTAGCATAGACTAGATCCAGGCCTGCTGAATCTAGCTTTGTTTGTATAACATGAGCACTAATCCAGGCATTCTTTAAAGTATTCAATTGTATTTATTACTGCTTGGTAGTAACTTGATTAAAGTGTAGCTATCATTCTAAGTCTTTTGGATTAAGCACTTGGGCTTCAGACCAGTTGTTTTACATTAGGAAGGTTTGCGGCCTGCATTGTGGTGAAAGGACAGGTAGCTTACATCCTTCTAAGTTGGGAACTGCTGATTGAGGGCTCAGTGTCTATTATTCTAAAAGTGTATTAGTTCTGGTTTAAGCACTTGGGCTTCAGGCCAGTTATTTTACATTAGGAAGGTTCGTGGTCTGCACTCTTGTGGGAGGAGAGGCTGGACTCTGCCCTTCTGAGCTGGGAATTTCTGGTTAAAGGCTTATAGTGCCTGCATATTTGAACTGTTTCTTACTGAAATTGGTACACCTTGTTTGCTGTAGCATAGACTAGATCCAGGCCTGCTGAATCTAGCTTTGTTTGTATGCTTGTTTGTTTGCTTGTTATTTCCCTGAAAAGCTAATTCCACCTAAAACGCGGCTTTTCAGTGCTTCTGTGGATCCCTAGTGATATCTGCATTGCTTATTGTACTTATTTCATTATTTCACTTGAAAGAAAGTTACTGTTTGTCATTTTTGCATTTAAGTTACCTGTAACACATTGCATTTAAGTTACCTGGCACTTGCTCACTAAAGCAATTATATAAGTCAGCACTAAAAAATTAAAAGCACTACACCCTCACAAACTCCCCTTGAGTACCTTGTTCCCCATTGGCCCTTTTTTTCAATTATAAAGGAATTCCCAATACTATTCTAGCATGTCCAAAGGTCAGTTGTCAATCTCCTCTCCGGTCCAGCTGGTGAATCTGGGAATCTTGAGGCAATGTTACAACTGCCTCATGTACACAGACAACCCTCTCCTCCTCCCAACAAATTCCAACACATGTGAGAGATGCAACCATATAGCCAAACTGGAGGCTAAGCTCTCTCAACTCAGTACTGGCGTAACCAGTCAGGAGGGGAAGGAAACCACACTCACTACGATTCCAGTCTCACATAGACCTACCACGACAGCAAACCAAACACATAAACACACAAAAACATACTCAGAGGCTCTAAATAAAAATCTGCCTAAGCAGCAGAGACCTCCAAAGCAGACACCCAAGCAACCGCTACCCCAAAACAAAACACATGCAACACATAGCTCACAAAGCCAGTGTGCCAAACATTCACAGCCCTTAAGGCTAAACAACACACCTGATACACTTGTAATAGGTGACTCTATCGTCAGGCACACTGACGTCCCGCTCACCAGGCTGAACAAGGAGAAGGTCACGGTGAGCTGCCTGTCGGGTGCTAGGATCCGCCACATAACACAAGCACTCAGGTCATTCCAAGGCAAGTACAAATATGACTCGGTCATTGTCCATGCTGGTGTGAATGACCTGAGACATAGTTCCCTGGACTACATGAAAAGAGACATAGAGGAGCTCTCTGAGCATGTAGCCCAGGCCAGTATGACCATGACCTTGAGTAGCATCTTACCCTCACCAAGAATGATGCCACAATATGAAGATAAGATGATCAATTTCAACAATTGGCTTAAGTATTGGTGTCATTCAAAGGGGATCCAATACCTGTCAGCCTGGGATGACATACTCGACAAGCCACGATGCTTCGCTAGGGACGGCTTGCACCTGTCACCCCTGGGCTTTTGGATATTGGCAAAGGCGCTTGCTTCCCCCATAGTGCCTTTTTTAGGCAAGGCTCAAAAGACAAACCCACCTCCATAGGTATCACAAGGGATAAGAAACTAAGAGTAATGCTACTCAACGCCAGAAGTCTAAACCTCAAGACGCACACACTCGAAACTCCCCTTAGCATGGAGAACATCAATATCTGTGCAGTAACAGAAACCTGGTTCAAGGCACCCGAGAGCACCCCAGCACTACCAGGTTATACCTCATACCATGCTTTTCGGCCCCAAAACTTGGACCAAACCACAAAAGGAGGGAGAGTATCAATATTCGTCAAAGATACCCACACCTCCAGGTTGGTGGCACAGCACGAAGCATCAGAGACTATCCATGTGCAACTAACAGTGGGTAAAACTGCCTTCCAGTTTATAGCCTGCTACAGACCACCCTCTCAAACCCAGGAACCCCACTCGTCCTTCCTGAGAACACTGGAAAATATGAAGGTCTCTCCAAACACCATTATATTGGGCGACTTCAACTACCCAAACATAGACTGGGAGCATTACTCTAGCTCCAACACCCTAGCCCAAAGGTTCCTAGAATTTATAAACTCAAATGCTATGGAACAACTTTTTACCATTCCCACAAGAGGGGGAAACATACTGGACATGATCATCACCAACATGGGGACTCTATGCTCCAGACCAGAAGTGTATCCCTCACTGGTAAGATCAGACCATAAACTAATCTCACTGGATATTCACATCCCGACCCCAACCCAGCCCAGAAAACCACAGTGAAAAACTTTTCTAAAGCAAATTTCCCACTCCTCAAAACCGAGGTGGAATCCTTCAAAGCCCCCGAACCTGTGGAAAATATGGCCTAGACCGCAGAATCCTTTATAAACGCATTCTATGAACACCTTCAGGAATGCATGGATCATGCAATCCCAAATAAAACCAAGACCCAATCCTCCAAAGGCAGACGTCCTGTCTGGTGGACCCCAGTCATAAACAAACTATACAATAGAAGGAGGAAGCTACTACATGATAGAGCAAAATCCCAAAAAGGGAAGGCATCTCTGATCAGTATTAGCAAAAAATTACGGGCACTCATAAAATCGTCTAAGGCCAGCTTCGAGAGAAAAATTGCACAGGACACTAAGGATAATCACAAGGCTTTCTTTAGTTATGTTAGGAACCTGGGTGGGAATTCCCAGATATGCTCAGAAGTAGTCCAAAATGACAAAAAATACATTGAACCCACAGACATTGCCAACATCCTGGCTGACAGGTTCAGTGCAAACTACCCCCCCTCCCCACCAAAAGGGCAAATATCTATCCCAGCAGAGTGCTGCCCCCCTGACATCTCAGATGCTCAGGTAAGAGCCGCCCTCTCCAAAGCAAAAAACACAGCATCAATGGGACCAGATCGTGTCCCGGGCTGCATCCTACATGGACTCAAAGAAGAGCTAAATCCAAACATAAAACTACTGTTCAATCTCAGCCTTACTACAGGATATGTACCCAAAGAGTGGCGTACAGCAACAGTGGTCCCTCTCCACAAAGGTGGTGCCTCAACGGATCCTGGAAACCGTCACCCCATAAGCCTGACTAGCTTGGTCTGCAAAGCTATGGAAAGGATCATCATGGACATCATAAATAAAGATATTGGGGACCTACAGACACTGGATCCTACCCAGTTCGGCTTTGTTAAGGGCAGATCCTGCCTCTTAAACCTGGTCAATTTCTTTGAAACAGTCATCAAGGCCATTGACGAGGGGAAGGTGGTCCACACAGCCTACCTAGACCTCGCAAAAGCCTTCAATACAATACCCCAATCGGGCATTATAGATAAGCTCACCAGCTTAAATATAAATCCCTATGTCACCAGATGGGTTGCAAACTGGCTCAAGGACAGAACCCACATGGTTAGAATTGCTGGAGCCATGTCAGACTCCAAACCAGTTACAAGTGGCGTCCCACAAGGCTCAGTCCTGGGACCTCTCTTGTTCGGTATATATTTCTCGGAGGTACAGGCCAACATGGAAGGACTGTGGCTGACCAAGTTCGCAGATGACTGCAAACTGGGTGCCATAATTGACTCTCCAGCCGACACAAGCATCCTCCAAAAGGGCCTTATAGAAACAGACAACTGGTGCCAGAGCCATGGCCTCAAGCTAAACACCAAAAAGTGTATAGTCATCCCCTTTGGCAAAAACAAAGTGCCCACAAATTACCACATAGGTGGTAATCCATTAAGTACAGAATAAGTAATTAGGGACCTGGGGACCCAAGTTGATAGCAATCTCTCATTTGACAACCACGTGGCCAAAGTGGTTAGAAAAACATTTTATACAGCCCACCTAATCATGAAGGGATTCACATCTAGATCAGGGAGGTCAACGTGCCACTTTACTCATCCGTCATCAGGCCCATAATTGAGTACAATGCCGGTTTTGGGATGTACCTTACCAGACACCTGCAGCAACTGGAAAGACCCCAAAAGTACCTCACCAAGAGGATCAAAGGGCTCAAACAGATGCCATATGCTGCCCGGTTAAAGAAACTCCAGCTCTACTCAGTGGCATACCGCCTGCTCAGAGGCGATCTGTGCCTGACGTATAAAGCCATGTCCAACCCGGAATTAATGGACATGCTGCACCTCAGAAAATCCAAATCCTATCGAGCTACGCGCTCGAGAGACTTGAACCTCAGCAGTGAAATAAATAGGACATGCTGGAGGGACAGATTTATAACCCAGAGGCTCCCTTCACTCTGGAATAAAATCCCAGTCCAGGTTAGGCAGAGTCCCTCATTGACTCTCTTCAAGAGGAATCTTGATGAGTGGATGGGAGATCATAGGTTTACCCTGGGTATCACTTCTGTGTCACTGTTAGACAGAGGCACAGTATACTAACCTCGAAAAAGGGCATAGCAAAATTAATTTAAAATGGGTGGCAAAAGCCAATCACACTCTGGCTAGGCTTATAAATGCCCTAGGGCAGATAGCCTAGTATGAACCTATGAACCTATGAACCTATAAGCCTGCTTTTCTCTCACTTTGTATTGCAGTTCCTGTTTGTATTATACTAGCTTACCTTTATTTTCTCTATAAACTGGCTAAAATTTATCTAACTGCTAAATCATGATCATATAACTTGTATCTATTCTTAACCAATGTTTTCGTATTACATCTAATTAGGTATAATTGTTTAAACTGTAATTTTTTTGTATTATTTTTAAAGAATGTAAAGTTATTGTTTTTAAAATGAGCTTTTCTCCTGGGCCTCCACTGAAAATGGGCTCCTACCCAGTCAGACTTTTCCCAGTAATCAAATGTCAATAAATAAATAAATATCAGCAACCCTGTGTGTCAGTGTAGTATGCTGAGATAATCAGCAACCTTGTGGGTCAGTGTAGTATGCTCAGATAATCAACAGCACTGTGGGTCAATTTACTCAGGTAATCAGCAACTCTGTGGGTCAGTCTATTCATATAATCAGCAACTCTGTGTGTCAGTTTAGAATGCTCAGATAAGTAACCCTGTGGGCCAGTCTGTTCATATAATCAGCAGCCCTGTGGCTCAGTGTAGTATGCTCAGATAATCAGAAACTCTGAGGGTCAGTATAGTCTATTCATATAATCAGCCCTGTGTGTCAGTGTAAAGTGCTTCTAGAATCAGCAACCATGTGGCTCAGTGCAGTATGCCCTGATAATCAACAACACTGTACCTCAATGTAATATGCTCAGTAATCAGCATTTTGCAGTGGTATTGTATACTTCATGCACAGAAAAAATGCCCACTATCTTGTTTCAGCTGCCTTATGCATCTGTTGCAACTTCTGGAAACCAGCTACAATTTGATTTTATTTTAAAATATTATTTGTACTGAGAAGTCTTCCATTCAGTTGCTGGTTGAATGCCACCCTTCCTGACTTCACTGCAATATGGAGCTGCTAGATGATGATAGTTCTAATAATGAGGGCTCTGCATATCCACCTAGTTACTCACATTTACATGCTGAGCTACTTAACGTATTGATGATAGCTCCCTCTTTCTAAATTACTTATTTAATCTGAACAGAGGTCCTGGGTTTGTTAACCAGTGCTAGTATCCATTTTCTGAATTCTTCCCACTCTTTCGGATTTTCTTTGACCTATGTTTTCTACTAAATGCTTGTAAACACCTCAAGACAATTTTCATTTTTATTTTGTTCAGGAACTGCATTCCATTCTCTATCATCTGTATCGGAAAACATAGTCTTACACTTAGCTATTTTATTTCCGTCACATTTATCTTTTATGAAATCATTAGTTTTAGCAGCATTAATCCTAAACACTGAATTAGGAACTAGTCCTAAGCAGTAACAATGATTGAATATGTTTACTGCAGGCATTCAAAGATGCTAGTCGTATCAATAAATATTACTCAAACAGAAATAAAAGAACTTGTAGAAATAAGGTATTTCAGAGCGATTTAATAAATGCTATCTGTAACTCTGTGGGGGAATGTGAATCAGATTGCATACTCAGGGTTAAGAACAGAACTATACTGCAGCACATCTGATTGGGAATTGGCATGTGGAAAGTACTGTTCAAAAAGGGAAAACAGTAAATCAAGGACATCTAGTGTGTACACAGCTGCTCATTTAGTACAGAGAAACTCCTGGGTAACAGGTAACATTTGTCTATAAAAAGGATTTTACTATGGTTTATATGTGAAAAACAAATTCTCTGAATGTTAATTTGGTGTTGGAAAATGTGAATATAAATATAACTGAAAATATAAGATTAAAAAGTGAAGTGTAATAACAATGGAATGAAGTAGAACATTTTAAAACTAGATGAACAGAAAACTTTAAGTGCAGCTTTGCATCAGTAATATCCCACAATAAATGTATAAACTTGGTATGGTCATAAATAACCAAATGTATAGAGATGGGAGAAGATGAAAAATCTGTACATGAAAATTAAAAGTTTTAATAAATAAATGCAATGAACAAGTTTGTATGATAGAATGATCACCCATATTTTACAATATTAAACAATGTGTATTCTTTACTTAAAGGCTAAAGTGACTGAAATCTTGTCATTATGTTTGTGTAACCTGGAACTCCAAGATGTTCTTAACTGAAGTAGAATATAAATTTGCAACCAGAAGAGGTAATGGTCCTAATATGGTAAACCTGTGGTATGGCATTGTGGTGCATTAGTAGTACTGCACCTTTCAATACCATTGCTTCGGATCTTGTCTCTAGTTTCTGTGGCTGAATGGCATTTGCATGTTCTCCTTTTGTATTCACATGTTCCCATAATATGGTTGTGTTTCCTTCCACATCCTCCTAAACATAAGCTGCTTAGGCTGACTGATACTCTAAACTGTCCCTATATATAGATGGATTGTGCAACTTTCTGTCATCGTCTGGCAAGGAGCTTTGGACTCACTTGAATGTTCCATTTAACAAACTTGAATACTGATTAAATAAATAATAAATAAGTATTATTATTTTGTGTCCAAAACAAGTGTTAGATTGTGTGAACAACAGAAAAACATATCTGTAAAGCAAAACATCACAAAGTTTGGCAATACTGTAATGTACCACTTGAAACATATTTCATTACAAAGGAATGTCAAATCATTTTTTATAAATGTATTTTACAAGGTATTGTACAATCTGACTTATAAAAGTCTAACTTTTACACAGTGTTTTAGATCCAGTTATAAAAGTATTAAATTAACATGTCTGCATGTTACCTGTTGTCATTAGTTTTTCGCCCTCTGAAATAAGTGTACTGTGGGATTCAATAAACTCCATTTAGGTTTCATGTGAAGCCTACAAGGGAATTTACTTGTTTGCACGATGAGCGGCAGCGCTAATTACATATTTATGCTGCCCACGATGTTTAAACGTAAGCAAGTTTGGTTTTGTGGCTAGCAACAGTGTTGCCAGCCAAGAAACCATGTATAACAACACCGATAACAGCAGACATGTAAAGATGTTTACCTACAGGCAAACTAGGTCTGCGGGATTACGCAGAATTTCACAATGATTACCAGGGTTAATATTATAGCAATATATTATATGGTCCAAATGCATTACAGGGCAGTGTATACAGTGCAGAGTATTGTGGAATCCCATTTCAGGCATTCTGTACAAAAGTTATATAAATGATCCGTAACGGTACATGGACTGCCATTTAAAATAAACAGGAAGGGGAAATGTGTGTATTGAACAGGGACACAAAGATGAATTGTAGGAATGAACACAGGGAAAGAGGACAGGTGAAATACTGTAATGTACAGCAGATGAGGGCATGTCAATGGAAGGCAGTTGTAGCAGGAGCACTAATCACATATCAACATGGCACAGTACAGTAAACTCTCAGTTAACCGGAACTTAAGCAGCTAGTACTCTCAAGCAACCAGCAAAAAAAAAAAATCAAAGAAATACAGTACAATTTTCATGTGTTGCACTTTCTGTCCCCCGGTCCTGTAAAAACATGCCTTATGTTTTTAGAGGTTTAGAGTTTTAAAAAGGAAGATAGGAATAAATTCCCTCTCTCACCAACCTGAGAACAAGTCAAACCAAACAAATAGTACAGGGTACAGTATTAGTCAGACCTATTTTTAATAGTAGCTATCAATCAACCAGAAACTATAGCTATCCAGCATCTATGAATCCCCATTTGTGCCAATTAACTGAGAGTTTACTGTACAGACTGCACAGTGAAAATGTATATTATGTGACTGTCAAACAAGGTGACATAACAATGGAGACAATGTCTTTGTGATATAAGCATCCTGATAGGAGCAATTTAGAGGACATCTATCAGGGGTATTATATACAATCGGGGTTAGGTGAATATTGTGAAGCAGTGCAAATTGATTTGGCTGAATATGACTGTTATATCAGCAGAGGTCTCCACCAAGTGAGACACAGTTACAGGCTCATGGACAACCATTAACAGAAACAGAAGCACTTACAGTCATGGACAATATCAGAATAATACCACCAGTAATCCCATGTCTCTGACATAACATATGTGATTCTGAATGATCATAAATGATTCTGCATGAACACACTTGTACAACTATAATGGCATGTCAGCAATCTATGAGGGTTGTTGTTGTGTCTTTCGGCTTTTCCCGGTTAGGGGTCGCCACAGCGAAACTCCGGTCCGCTAATGATTGGCAGTAGATTTTTACTTGCAGAGTTGCCAGCCCTGACGCACAACCTTCAACGAAGGTATGCCCATTCACGCATGTCTCCACGCAGAAGACACTCTAGCTGAGAATCAAACCGGACAGCGTCATACTGTGAGGCGACAATGCTACCACAGCACCACCACCGTGGATCAGCAATCTATGAGGGTAATAAACAAAATAAATACCTAGGTATGGCCAATAAAATCTGTGAGAGCTCACTGTGGCAAAAGGGATACACTTCAGTTGCACATCACTGGAAGATGTGCAGGGAAGTACATGCAGAAGGGTGCATTGCACTCAGTTATTGGTGTGATGAAGGCTGTGAAATATGGAGGTATTATGACCACGTTTATATCATGCTATCGAAAGATGAAAATAGAGAATGCTATTTCATGGAACCTAAAATATCTAAACCACATAATATCGAACATTCAGAACAGCAAATTTTTTCCTTGGGAAAAAATTTGCTATTCCAAAACACATACACACAACACAAGCACACCAAAAAACATCAATCCACACACATGCACTTATAATCCTACAATTAACCCTACACTAAACTGTATATACACTATCTATCCACTTGCCTTAACCCAAACCCTAATCCTAAGGTCCGTCACTATCGCACACTCACTTAACCCGCGCCCTAACCCTAACTCACCTAACCCATGTCCTAACCCTAACTTCCCTAACCCGCGCCCTAATCCTAACAACTACACAATCGCACACTTACCTGAACCCGACCTAAAAATTTCCACCACAGCACTGAAAATAGTGAAGTCACAGAACCGGCCAACCAAATTCTTTCCCTAGGAAAGAATTAGGTGTTTTGCAGCTTCGCTATTTTTCGCATTCGCTCAAAATGGGTCGATATTACGACATTCGAAGTTTTAAAACTTCGATGTTCTGATATAGACCCATTATGACCTGCACCTACTCAGGAGTTGTGTTACATATAAGAGAGTAGTCACCACTGTGGGCACATGCTGGTGGATGTTCCACATACCACTTACAGCAGTACATAGGTCACATACTACTTGGTCTGCTCATAGGGGTGTGATGTCTACATTATCATTGGGTTGTGTGTTTGTTTTCATAATGTAACGAATCCCCCATGTTTGTGTTTCATCTCATGTGTTGTCATAGCTGTGGCAGCAATTTTTGATATGTGTTGATACTGTCTGGATTATAATAATACCACAGTTGGCAACAATGACTGCCTACAATCTATAGTCCTTCAGACAGCTGTTTGGACACAGGATGTGTATGTCATTCTTGACATCTGTGACTTAAATAATGGACAGGAAAGGGCCTAGCAGATAAGCCCTGATGTACGGACCTGATCACTGGACTTGAGATATAGGTCATTTCACACATTTCAACATATTTAGATGCCAAGTATGTGATCCAATGATCTGCCCATTGGTGATATAGGTGTTTATTACCACTTCTGACACTGTTGAGTTAACATTTGTGTCAAATGCCTTGGCCTGGTCAAGTTCCACAGGTTGATTGTGTTGTAATCACCCATGCCCTTGATGACTTTCTTGAGGACATCCAACAAATGTAACAGACATGGATGTAGCAGTAACAGCAAATACATGTCTTTTGCACACAGCCAAGATATTACCAGTGTCCATTTAGAAAAGGTCCATGATTACATGTTGGTCTACTGTACAGATGAGGAGAGTAAGGATCTGTCTATACATGCATGCATCAAGTGCTTCTCCCCTCCACTCAGATGGATGCATGCTAATGTACACCCTTCTGCTGGAACATATTCCATCTAGAGGTTGTGTTGAAGCGTGAAGCCAACTGTGTCAGGTAGGCATATGTTCTGAGTCCCACTATAGGCAATATGTGATGTTGTCACAGCCCATTGATTCTGTGTGATAGGCTTTGACACAATCCCCAACTTGGATATTATTGAGAACTCTCCCAGCTGGGGAATAACCCTTACATAGCTAGATGGTTAGCCAGTTGGTTCAATGAAAGAACACATATGGTAAAAGTTGATGAATCAACCTCTACCAGTAGAGCTGTCACCAGTAGTGCCCCAAGGATCTATGCTGGGCTCTTTACTATTTGGAATCTATTTCTCAACAGTCCAGGCTAAAGTATATGGCCTTTGACTTACCATGTTTACTGATTATTGCATATTGGGTGCAATCATTGAGCTCATCGATGATGTTAACACATTACAGGAGGGGCTAACACAGAAAAATGTTTGGGGCCAAAGCCGCATGGTCTACAAATAAACACAAAATTGTGTCATTATTTTTTGCCATCTGTAAAGTGGAATTCCCTGCTAATTTCAGCATTGACAACACACCCCCATGCTCAAACCCAGTAGTGCAAGACTTGGGAACACATGCAGATAGCAATCTGAACTTTGATCACCAAGTTTCCACAATGGTATGGAAAGGTTATGTCATCTGAGTATGTTATACCAGCACTGTACTTGGCCTTCATAAGAACACTAATAGAGTACAATGCTCCCTTTTGCATGTACCTTACCAAACACCTACAGAAGCTGGAGAGACCACAAGAGTTTCTCATCAGGAAAATACAGGGCCTACAAACCATGCCATGATGGATGTGGATAGACTGAAAGCCTTGTCACTGTCTGCATTGTACAGGATGAGGTGACTTGTACCTGGCCTACAGGCCAGTCTCTGACCCTGTCCTGATGGAAACACTACACATCTGCAAATCAGCAGTAGATGATGACATCAGCAGAGTCTGCTGAGAGGAAGATGGTAATAGCACTGTCCCACACGCTGGTGTAAAATACTCTCTCTAATTTCAAGCAAGTGCACAGACACACACATGGCAGTTGACTCCAGTGAGAACAGAACTCCTGCCTATCTAAGTACACCAACTAGTGACATTTATAAGGATGCAGGACAATTTCTAGTGGATGACATCAGCACTGAATGTTGGAGTGAAGATGTTGGGAGGTCTGCATGAAATGGGTGTGTAGGTATGTGCAAGTGTCAAAATACTGGGAATTTATGTGATTGGTGTGATAACTGCAGGATATGCACCTATGCTGTTCTGACTAGACAGACAGACAGACACACACACACACACACACACACACACACACACACACACACACACACACACACACACACATGCACACCTCCCTGTTGACTGAGAGTGAGAGCAGAACCCCTTCCTATCTAACTACACAGACTAGAGAACTCAGTACTTTATGCAAGCGCCATGGCACATGGCTGACTTTTACAAGGCTGAAGGACAAATTATAATGGATGACATTAGCAGTGAATGTTGGAGAGAAGATGTTGGGAGGCCTGCATGAAATGGATAGCTAGCCATGTCCAACTGTAAAGATATTAAATTTCTGCATGTTACTAGACTGATGAGTGCGTAATGTGTAGTATTTGGTGGCTGTGTTTCCAATGTGCAGGTGTACTTTATGAGACAGCATTAAAAACTATATGCAAACAGATGTCCACATTACTATAAGCATTGGAAAATCTGAATGTGTATTGTCAATATAAAGATGTGCATGGTATATAAGACAACATGTGTTTTTTATTTCTGTAGTGTAGTTGACATATTTATGAACAAGCACTGAGAGACCAATGTTGCAGTGCATGGGGGAGGTAACAAAAGGCTGCATTGTAAATATGTGTTATTTTCATAGATAGTGCCTTCATTTTGTATGTGGTTCCACATGTAGTTTCATGGCATGAAGACTAAATGAGCAGTAAACATAAGTAATGCATGCTTTTGTGCACTTTCCATAGTGCACCCCTGACCAGTGGGTTTGCACAATGGTTGGCAAAGTGTTTATACATGTGAGATACCCATTTCTACTGCTTTTCTTGTTTGCACATAGGTGGTGCGCAAACCTGAGCCTTATTGCTAACATTATGAGAGTCCTCAGTACTGAGTGTATGAATCACACCTACTGCAACTGACTCTGTGGCAGCAGGTGTAAATGCATTGACACATTTTTTTTTTTTGTGGATCATGCTTTTTGACATTTAAGTACAATGAAAGAAAAGGTGAGACTCCGCTGGATGTTCCACTGCTTTATTAAAATACACAAAAAGTTGTATCCAAAACTGGTAAGAAACTCCAACAAAATGAATATCCACTGACAAGCGCTTTCAGGTTAAAACCCTTCATCAGATCACATACTAAAAACACTTCCTGATATTTAAAATACATGTCAACCAATGAGAGTTAGTAAAAAGCCCGCCTTTTCTGCAAGGCTGGTTTTAAAGGTACACAGTCATTTAAGCCCGGAGTTCTGTGGGCCATCAATTCCAAAATCCATTTAGACTCCATATATTCAGTTAATAGTTTAACATCACCCCCCTATTGTTCATGACAACATTAACCACTGCTTTGAATTTAAAATTATGTGTGGGGTGGGTCTCAATATGCTTATATAAAGCATTATGTGCATCTTTATTCCTAATTGAAGACATATGTTGCAATATTCTTACCTTAAACATATTGTTGGTCTTGCCAACATAAAAACATATGCATTCAGTGCACTCCGCTATGTAAACTAAATTACTTGTCCTACAGGTAGCTTTTGCTTTGAAATTAAAGACATGTCCACTGACTGGATGTGTAAAGGTGTGATCTTTATTTATAAATTGGCATGCTTTACAATATCCACATGGGACACTGCCAATTTTTTCTTTTAGGATACAAGTTAAGAAATATAGTGGGGGCTTATCCACAATTTGGTTATAGGAGAAACAAGAATCTAAAAGATATCCTTTGTAAAGAGAAAACAGTAACCCAAACTTGTATCCTAAAAGAAAAATTGGCAGTGTCCCATGTGGATATTGTAAAGCATGCCAATTTATAAATAAAGATCACACCTTTACACATCCAGTCAGTGGACATGTCTTTAATTTCAAAGCAAAAGCTACCTGTAGGACAAGTAATTTAGTTTACATAGCGGAGTGCACTGAATGCATATGTTTTTATGTTGGCAAGACCAACAATATGTTTAAGGTAAGAATATTGCAACATATGTCTTCAATTAGGAATAAAGATGCACATAATGCTTTATATAAGCATATTGAGACCCACCCACACATAATTTTAAATTCAAAGCAGTGGTTAATGTTGTCATGAACAATAGGGGGGGTGATGTTAAACTATTAACTGAATCTATGGAGTCTAAATGGATTTTGGAATTGATGGCCCACAGAACTCCGGGCTTAAATGACTGTGTACCTTTAAAACCAGCCTTGCAGAAAAGGCAGGCTTTTACTAACTCTCATTGGTTGACATGTATTTTAAATATCAGGAAGTGTTTTTAGTATGTGATCTGATGAAGGGTTTTAACCCGAAAGCGCTTGTCAGTGGATATTCATTTTGTTGGAGTTTCTTACCAGTTTTGGATACAACTTTTTGTGTATTTTAATAAAGCAGTGGAACATCCAGCGGAGTCTCACCTTTTCTTTCATTGTACTTATTTTTCGGCTGTTTGGTGAGTCTGAGGCATAGCAAAGAACATTATTTGGACATTCATTTCTTTTTGACATTTAGAATGTCTATTTCCTGTCTGCAGGTATTCTGTCCTGCTTCATGTGTTTAGGCAAGTAGTCCAGGTTTGCACAATGGTAAGTCTCACACAAATGAATTAAGCAAAGCTGAACCTGTTTTTGCCTTGTGATCAGTGTTTATTAGGTATCATCCTTAAAAGACAAAGGTGGGATTTGAATCCTGATGTAGAAATAATATATGCTTGTGGATCAAGGTGTTTAGTAGATGTGCTGCAGACACAAGTGATTCACAGGTGTAGTTGATGTATTGGTCACCCAACAAGTACTTTTACATGACATTTATTGTGTTTCTCTGTTTACCCTGTTTGTGCTAAGCCACACACCGGGCAAATACAGACCATATTAAAAAGGAAAATTAGGAGGAAGGAAGAAAAGAAATCTATTAAATAAGCACCACTACAAAATTTATGTTGGTACACATGAACTATTTTTGCACAGGTCGGGATTTGAACTCTCACTCCAATGAACCTTCAAAACACAGTAAGGGTGTCTTATCCCTTTTTGCCACAGAAACAGCTTTGCAGCAGAGAATGAAAATCATTGAACATATAAGCAACTGCAACATCATCCACAGTATTAACAAAACATAAGACAGTTGTACACTTCTGAGTTGTTTGTACGTGCATTAATTTCAGATGTCGTGGAATGAGTGACCACACAGCCATTTATGAATATTGCTTGCAGAAATACAGCCTGTGTCTTATCTCTTTGTGTTTGTTGGTCATTATTCTTCTCTTATCTGACCTGTAATCTGAGACATGCAGTCTGTAAGGCATTTTGTATCATTGTGCTTAAAATGTGTGAGGATGTTAAATGGCAATAGTATACACTTGTTAAATGTTGGGGTAGGTTGGATGTTACTGAACAGAAACAGTGAAATCTGTGCTTCTTACTTACATTTCAAACCTTGATACAATTATTTCTACACTTTTTAAGTCTAACCTATTTGACACGCCCACTGGAGGTAAGGGAGTCTGAATTGCTGTAGTGTTTCCATTCTCCCTACCATTACTCATTCACAGTTGCAAAGCATTAGCAACAAACACTGAGGGGACTGCCTGCACTATGTTTGCATCTGCTACACGGAGCAAGAAATTAGGACTCAACAATTTGAATGGGTTTGCACCTCATTTGCATCTTCACTGTGCTCATAGCCCTGAAACTACACTGTAAAAAGGGAACCATCTAGCTAGGGAATCTGAAGGTGAGGAGACTTGTTTATGTGGTTAACACACAGAAGAAGATTGCTAGTACTTTGGATTTATCTGCACAGATGGCTACTAATTTTGAAAAAAAAAAAAAATATATATATATATATATATATATATATATATACATTAGCAAATGCTACTTTTATCTATATGCACTTCTTAGAAGTTTATTGTTGGCATAGGCATTTTTGTCAGGGCATTTTGCTTTCTCAGATGCACAGCCTTATTAACTCTCATCAAAAGTGTGCTACAACTGTTTTTCTCTTTATATTCTTCTATTGTTATTTCAGTGAAATGTACATGTCCTATATTGTCATTGGCTCAGGGGTGTTAGCCTTCTAGTATGGCTCATAGACACCTCAAGGTAAGTGCTGGCCACAGGTAGAGATGACTGACAAATGCATAAAATTGAATGTTTTGTTGTGTATATGTGTACACGTTTTTGGGACAGTTATTTTTGATAGCACTTTTAGCAGTTCACTGATATTTTATTCCTTTTGGTTTGTTAACAAAATGTGTAATTTGCCTGTTGTTTTGGGGGTGGGGGAGCCATGTTCCATTTCTTTGTTGACATGAACAGAATTGTTTTAACAGAGGTTTGCTGGGCCATTGTTACTCTCATTGTTTTGGATCCAAACTTGCTTTGTGTGTGACTGTAATATGTTACAACCACATAAATCTTTTTTTTATATTTGAATATATTGACTGCTTTTTGTTTCTCTAGTGGGGTAATATTGAAGAACTAGCTTTTATGCATTATATATAAGCAGGATTTTTTATGTAATACTTATGTGTATTGTCCTTTTTATGTTTTATGTCACCTAGGACTATGACACCCAGGCATCCAAATCCCCGCAATCCACCCTTCAGTGACCCTGAGAATGAAGTAATAGTTCAAGCATTTAGGCGACATGGTACTTTTCTGCTTGAGAGAGGCTGTGGGGATATGTCTGGAAGAATGCAAATTTGGCAACAGATAGTGGATGATGTAAAAGCTGTAGATGGCCAGAGCAGGGCATATGATCAGGTGCATCATAGGGCCACTAACATGGTTTCATTGGCCTGGAATAGAGCAGGCCCATGGACAGATGGCTACTAGGGGGTCCTGCTGCAGAGCCACCACTGACACCAATGAAGACTTTCTGTCCACTGTCAGGTATCCAGAGAGCTCAGTGGAAAGTGCACAACAGCATGTGATTGATGTTGGTGCTGCTGTTTCAGGGCAGACAAGTATTTCCCAGGAGGAGCTTCCCAGTAGGCTTACCTATCTCAATTGTAAAATATTTCTTGTATAGTAAAATATTGACAGCAATACGTAAGTTCTGTTTAATATAATTTTTTTCAGGGAGAGGGATAGTTGTAGATTCATACAGATAACAACACATTCTGGTTGATTACACATGAACTTAGGGTGGACACGTCATCCAAGTTTTTGTTAAAAGTATCATTGATGGACTTATAAAGGGGAAAATGTTTAGCCCATCCTTACCTTTTGCTTGACTTCTTCCAGGACCATTCTCCATGGGAACTCTGGAGTCATCTGCACATGGTAAGCCAAACATTTTTTATATTAGTACTGATGAGAAGTTCAAAGAAATATTTATTTTATCTATATGCGTGATGTGGGTGTCAGGGCTGTTGTGTGTATTGCTGCACTGTCTGTAATAGTGGCACCCTTGTTAGTTTGTTAGCATATATCAGACTATGGTAGTGTAGGTATTAATTTCTTTCCTGTGTTTGTTGTTTATTATCACAGGTGATCCTGACAGTGGAAGTGTAGGACTCTTACCATCTGATGTCAGAGGATCGACAGACTCTGATGATGATGGTGGGAAAATAGAGGCTCAAAGGGGGGTGCAGAGGTTGAATCTGACACTGAAGTTGACATTCAGCCACCCCCTGTAATTCCATCAGACACAGCCAGTAGGCGTTTGCCAACCCTTTCTAGTGAGCCCTCGGATTTTGGATAGGTGGAGGGTGAGACATTCGATCAGGGTAGTGTGGTTGCTGCAGCTTTGGTGCCTGTAGACTCTGGCTGTAGCCAAAGTGTGGGGGAGGTGCTATACAGCAGGGTTGTTAGACGTGCTCAGAGGAGGCATGCTGTCCATCCTTTACCTGATCCAGGTGTGTCTTCCTGTGCCACTTGACATATGTTTAGGGCCATCATGGAGGCACAGGCACATTCCAATAGGTCTTCCAGAGAAATGCTTAAGGTTGTAGATGTGGCAAAGGCTGATATTCATGACTGCCTCCACTGTGTTGTAGATTGAATGGATTGGATGAATGATACTTTGGAAAAGGCAATGTCTGTGAAATAACGTGTGCTGGAAGGGGGACAGCATCCATTTCGGAATAGGTCAGCCAATGTGGCAGTGCCTGATCACACTCCCATAGTGGCAGTAGTTCCACTGCTCCATCAGTGATTGAGATGTCCACACCCAGACATGGCAGGCCATGGGGATGTGGTCTTGGGCATCTTCATAATGAGAGCTTGTCCAGCAGATATTAGTCACATTCAGGTAGCAGCAGTGCATCTGACCATGGGCATAGACATGCCAGTGTAACTCCTGGCAGAGATAGTTCTCATGGAAGGGTATGACAATGATGAACTGCCACCTCTACCATGCATGGCTTACAGCTCTCTGATATACCAAGATGTAGAGCTAGCACAGAGCTTGGCTGTGTTCTTGCAGACACTCACACACCAGTTTCACTTTGAGGGCCCATCCAGACACACACACAGCAGTTCATAGGTTCATAGGTTCATACTAGGCTATCTGCCCTAGGGCATTTATAAGCCTAGCCAGAGTGTGTTTGGTTTTCGCCACCCATTTTAAATTAATTTTGCTATGCCCTTTTTTGAGGTTAGTATACTGTGTCTCTGTCTAACAGTGACACAGAAGTGATACCCGGGGTAAACCTACGATCTCCCATCCACTCATCAAGATTCCTCTTGAAGAGAGTCAATGAAGGACTCTGCCTAACCTAGACTGGGATTTTATTCCAGAGTGATCAGCTGTGAGGCTTAAAGCTCATTCTGTCTCAGTGGCCATTTGTTACTTTATCCAAATGTCTGCCCGTTTCTCTTTTATAATCACACGCACTCACTTGCCTTTTGTGTCAGCCTATGCTTCTGCACCCCCTCCCCATACACACACAACACCCTGTGCAAGTGATGATAACTGTGCAATATCCTTGTTTTTTATCTTTTGGATTCAACGATGCATAAGCTTAGTGTCCAATGCTCAGGTTACATTGCTGACTTAGCGCATATTATATCTGTTTTTGTATTGTTATTTTGCTAATTGTACTACTTTCTTACCAGTTTTTGTAATGTGTACATGCCTCTCCCACTCCTACAGCAACAAACCTGGACCAAGCCATAAATAAAAGTGACAATGGCTGAACAATAGGGAGACATTGTACATATTTTGGTCTTACAAAGCTAGACAGTTGATAGAATCAAAATTTTGCATCAGTATTTTTAAGAATCTTCTGAAGGTTATAAAGTCTGAAACTGAAATGTGTCTCATTAATTTCTAACTTCTCTCTTTAATGATTTGCCAGTACAAAAGCATGAGACCAAACTGAGGACATTTGGTGACTATCAGTACTTTTAAGAGGTATGAATATGTGAATCTTTGATGCCTGAGGCCTATTACTTGATAGAGGACACGTATTCACATGTCTCTGCTGTCACATGTTGATGTCATTGCTGTACAAATAACCCACCTTTTACTTACTTACATTACCAGGTAACAACATGCAGGTTTGTGCCATTCATTTGAATTATTGCACAATTTAGTTTTAATACTCCAGGTTCAACACTTACCTTGTAAATCCAGAAGTTGCTACAGTTTTATTTCAGGGCTGAGTCTTTCTGATGCTAGGAGTACACAGCCATTATATGGGTGGTAAAGGTTGTGAGCATTGCCTGGCATCAATGTTACTATAGGTATGTGCTTAGGATGAAGGTTTTAGCCCCTTAGGTGGTGAATTAGTGCACTATGCATTGCCTCTTAGCTAATGCAAGGACATATTGAGCATGCCTCTATCTGCCTACACCCACAGCAGTTGCTGGTTCCCCTTCTGACTTCTCACCTCTGTCGTGACCCTGCCATTGGTGGTGGGATGTGTGGCCCTTCCCCTTGTTGATCCTGCTGAAGCTGTTTTCTCAGGATGATGTTGTGAAGCATGGCACAGATGGCGAATATTTTAGTACATGTACATGGATTGTACTGCAGGGTTCCACCAGATGTATCTAGGACTGGAGCCACAACTTCAGTAGCCAAAACACATGCACTATGATATTTCTGGTTTGAGCATGTGCCTCATTATGGCATTCTATAGAGGGTGTGTGTGCATTTCTGATGGGTGTCATCAGCCATGGTTCCAGTGCATAACCTGCATCCACTAGTAAATGACCCTGTGGGATATTACCCCTAGTGAACATCTGACACAGGTGGGAATTGTGCCAGATATGTGAGTTGTGGTAACTGCCTGGTTCCCAGAACGCACGTTCAAGATTATTCCCTTAGCATTAAACATGACTTGGCTGTTAGTGGAGTGGAAGCCCTTTCTATTTATGTAAACCCTTCCCTGTTCCCTGTGTGGTGCCTTGATTTTTATATGTGTACAATCTATGGCACCCAGTACTTCAGGGTAGTGTGCTACAGGGTAGAACTCTTGCATATTTCTGGACTTGTCCTCAGGAGTACAGGGAAAATATCTGTGGTCACTGGCATGTTGGAGCATAGCATTCAGGAATGTATGGAGGATCTTAGATGCTGATGAATGTAACACCTGCAGCATGTCCCCATTTGGTCTCTGAAAGGTTTCTGTATATAAAATTCTAAGTGCTACACATACCTTTGTCTCCACTGGTATTGGTTCCTCTTGGTTTGCCCTGGGTCTGAGTTGACAGAGATTGCAGATTTCTGTAGTGTGTCTCTATCCATCCTGTAGAGCTCTACAATTTCCACCTCATGCAGATTGTATTAAGATAAATGGAGTCTGAAAGCTCTTTTCATTCTTGGCTGTGGCCTATAAGCAGCAGTAGCATAGACTTCAGTCTGTTGTACATTCATATGAATTAAAGCAACAGCAGCCCCTAACATTCATTCTGTGTAGACCCCTTTCCGTGGCTGCATTCCAATAGGTTTTTAAATTCATAGAGCAAACCAGCAGTGAATCTACACAGGAGCTTTATGGTTTGTTGAATAGCTCCTCCATCTTGGATTGGTTGATTAGCATGAGGTTCAGCTGCTTATACTGTAATTAGCATGCCACTGTGTTTACCATGTTTACGCGACTATACACACTGTGTAAAGCCTCTTACTGAATCCAAAATGGTGCGCTACCATGTGTGCGTCACACCTCATTGTGGACACACTCTTAGCGGACTGTGTAGAGTTTATTGAATCTGCTCCACAGTCTTTGTGTGAGAATACTGAAGTCATCTTCCTTTTGTAGTTGAGTGTGTTTGACCTGGTTTATTTTAGATATAATTTGTTAATTTTTTTTGTCACTGAATCTAAAATATCTTAACAAATCTATAGGTTTAACTATAGGCGCTGAACTGTTAGTGAACTTCTTTCTTTAGTCAGTTCCCCTCATGGGTTTTATTTCTTCCAGCTCTATCTGCTTACAGTATGACTCTGAGCATTTTACTTAACCAGACTCAAGGCTAAACAGTTTGCATTCCCTCTTTAGCCTGTTGGTGAGTTAACTAAGAGAGTTAACTATGAACAATTGTGTAATTTTCCTGCTTTATACTGTGGCATGGAATATGCACACAATAGCTTGTATGCTGCCTTCTACTCCCTCCTAACATACTTGCCACCTTGCAAGAATGTATGAAAACTTGGGAGTTTCTGTGTAGAGGCAATAATTTTATTCTGTTCGTTTGCTTCATATTTTGTAATTCTCTGAGCTCTTTCATAGACCCATATCATTGGCAGTGAGGTTAGATGCCTTGTTCCAACACCACTGCACCAGTTGTTTGATCAAATGCACTAAAATCTGTCATACTAGATGTTGCTGCATATTCTTAAAATATAGTATTGTTTATTTAAAGTTTATTCTGCATCCCTTGTTTTGAGATAGAAAACTGTTCCACGAAAGAATGAACCAGGACTTTCTGGTGTATTAAGCATGATGAGTGCATGCAGTGATTGTATTAGCCTTTCTTTTTAACAGTCTTAATAATTAGCCAGCTCAAAATGTACACATCTCCCTAGCACCTCAATGTATCAAATTAGTGAAGAGAGTTGCTGCAAAGAAATGACATATTGCAAACCATTAAATGGTAGAGAACATTCAACAATGATTGCTTCATTTCCATGCTAGTTCTAATTTTGCATCCTGTCACACCTTCAGCATGGTATCTGTGGTATTAGAAATAACCTTCAGTCAGGTACTGTAAGTGTAACGTTTGATATCTTGTCTAAAAACTTTATATGTGCATAGCCTGAATAATAATTAGCATTATTACAGTTTAGTGGATTACATAACCTGGGTTATCCTGGTTCCAAGTACTTTTCTAACTCATATTCTAAAAAAAAGTAAATATACATAATTAAAAGACAGAAAGACAGATGTTTAATTTAACAGTCATGATAGACTGTAGTTTGTAGTTTGCGAATGATTGCTGTGGCTAGTACTGATATATGATATTTGGGTCTACTTTGAAACATCTAAAACCCATAACATCTAATTTCATAACATTGAGACCAGAACATCTAAAACCCATAACATCGAATTTCATAACATCTAACACTACAAATCACAAGAAAATAACATCCCCTCCACATATAACGATATGACACCAAACTACCAAACACACTTTTTATTACGTTTCTGCAGGGGGGCAAGCCACCCCTGCAGCCTCCCGTAAATTAAATATACCAACTCCAAGATTGCACTACAGTGGGAAAAAAGTTAATTTCCTAACCCCACTGTATCAAGCCCCCCTGCAGAAACGTAGTAAAAAGTGTGTTTGGTAGTTTGGTGTCATTATATGTCGTTATATGTGGAGGGGATGTTATTTCCATGTGATTTGTACTGTTAGATGTTATGAAATTCAATGTTATAGATTTTAGATGTTTTGGGTTTTAGATGTTCTGATCTCAATGTTATGAAATTCAATGTAATGGGTTTTACATGTTTTGAAGGGGACCCGTGAAATTCACATGTGTGCCTTTAAGCTGCTGGTTATTGTGTGCCATGTGGCCCTTGGAGGTTGTCAGTGGTAAGCTTAGATGGTTTTAGTTTGCAAACACTGTTTCTAATGGTTGTCACTGAGACAGAAAGCAGAAAGAGATTATGTCAACCGCAGTATTACATTGAGTTGCAGAGTGTTGAGCAAATATGATGTCATGTTTTATTAGGGATGTTACAGCATTTATCAAATGAGTATTGTATTTGCAGGCAATATCTGTCTTAGTTTCAGCAGGAAGTGGGTTTGTTTGGCTCACCCTTGATATCCACATCCTGCCTCCACCCCCCCCATTAAGGAAACCCCGGTAAAAAATTTCTCCAAAGCCAACTTCATGCTTCTTAAGACAGAAGTGGTGAACTTCATAACACCCATACAGATGGACAATACAGTTACAACTGCTGAATCCTACACAAATGCACTCTATAAGCACTTACACGAGTGCATGGATTGTCCTATCCCAAACAGAACCAAGACACTATCCTCCAAAAAAAGGAAGCCAATCTGGTGATTGTCTGCTATAAACAAACTGTACAACAGAAGGAAGAAACTGTTGCAAAAGAGAGTAAAATCCCATGAGTGGAGGAGTTCCCTGGTCAGCTTCAATAAGAAGCTGAGATCCCTTATAAGATCCTCCAAAGCTAGCTACGAAAACAAAATCGCCACTAATTCTAAGGACAACCACAAAGCATTCTATAGCTATGTTAAGAATCTCAATGGCAACACCCAGATCTGCTCTGAGTTACAGCATAACGGCACAAAAATTACAGAACCAACTGATATTGCCAACATCCTGGCAAATATTCAGTGCTAACTTTACCACCCCCTAAAGGGCCCATATCTATACAGGAAGAATGCAGAGTCCCTGCAATCACAACTACGCAGGTAAAAGCTGCACTTTCTAAAGCCAAAAACACAGCATCCATGGGACCGGACAACATCCCAGGCTGCATTTTATATGAACTTCAGAATGAACTGGCTCCCCACTTAAGCACCATGTTCAATAATAGCCTCACATCAGGCTTTGTGCCTATGGAATGGTGCACAGCAACAGTTATCCCACTCTACAAAGGGGGAGCCACCACTGATCCCGGGAACTATCGACCTATTAGCCTGGAAACTGCTGGTATGCAAAATCAGAATAAAATTTATTATGACACAAACAAGTACAAAGTGAGCACTTTCGGGCCAAAACCCTTCTTCAGACAACAAACAACTCACAAGCTGACCAATTTAAAATACAAATCCACCAATAAAAACTTAATAAAAAGCCCACCTATTTTTGAGGGCTGGCTGTACTTGTTTGTGTCATAATAAATTTTATTCTGATTTTGCATACCAGCAGTTTCCAGCAACGTTTGTTCTTTGGATTTTTTACTGCTTTAACGGTTGCTGAAATTTGGCATAGCACGAGCTTTTTCTTGGTATTTCTGTTCGTTGGCTCTTTAGTGCTATGCATGCTGTGGAGAAGTTACCTGTAAAGGGTGTTTCGACTGTACTGATGGAGAAAACTGGTATCGGAGGGATACCAGGAGGTTGGTGTACTGAGAAGTTTGCTTCGCAACAAAACCCTCTGCTTAATCTGGGTTTTGCTATACCCAAAGGGAGACAAGAAGGGAGTGCTGTGCCTTTAGCCATGGATAAAACGTTTGATGATTTGATACGTGAGCTTAATTTTAAGGTTTTGAGGCTTCAACGGTTACAGTGGCAAGCTTACTATCTGGAGGCTTGTTTGGACTATGGGATTGTGCCACGAGGTATGCGTGTATTGTGCATGCCAACTCAAGGGGATAGATATCCCGAATTGTTGGCAAAATGGCAGTCAATCAATATTTGTACCAGCTACCAATATATGGAGCTTTTGATAAGTTTTTTTGCGCCTGAAGTTGTTGAGCTGAAAAAGGAGGTTTTCAGCTTACAGCAGAGGCTAGAGAGTGACTTTGTGGAGGAGAGCCACAAAATACGTTTAGAGCAACTGAATCATACCTTTGGTGAAAATGATGACAAACTCCGTACACAGAAGATGGGGAAATTACGGAGAGATTTTGACGATTTCACCAAAGGTAATATTTTTGTTTGGCCGAAGTATAAGCCTCCACAGACTACACTAATGCGGGGGTCCAATCAAGCCAGTGGTAGGAGGCATGTCCTCCACAGACTACACTAATGCGGGGGTCCAATCAAGCCAGTGGTAGGAGGCATGTCAACACTGAGAGACGCGATGCTTTGACGTCAGTGGAGGAGGCGTTGGTTCCGCAAACAGTTGCTCCTGGTATCTCGGAGGAAACGCTACCACCAGTATTGGTTGACATTAGCCCTACAGCAACTACATCGTTAAGCGACAAAGGAAATATGAATAATTTAAACAGTTCAGCTTCACGGGGAATTAGCAATAATAGTCTCTCTACATGCATTATGCCTGAACAGCAAGAGGAAATATCTGCTGTACATAAGGATTGTGTTTCAGGCAAGAGTGATCGTGATACAGGGGCACGTCCTAAGATTAAATCAGGCCAAAGTCATTTTTTGGGTTTACTACCGGCGCAAGTTAAGAAGAAGGGGTCTTGGAAGAGGTCACTGAGCGACGACAGGGACCTATCCAAGAAAAGGAGAATATTGGACTGACTCCTTTTTTGGACAGCGGTATTGTTTTTAATTTATCTAAGTATGTACTGAGTAATGAACAATTGATTGTCCTGAATAAGGGATTGACATTTGTCCCAAGTAGGACTTGTATATATAGTGATATTATAATGGACCTCATGTTCTTTTGTCGTAATGTTATGCTACGCAAGTTTTTTGGAGATATTGGTCCTGTAAATACAAATCCACATAAACCCAGCTGCTTTATCCCACCGTTGCTACCAGCACTTAATCTATTTATTAGTAAGTGCGAGAGTGATCTTATGACTTACTTTCAGAGGGGAGGGCATGATAAATTTTATAATTTGACCATTGAACAGAGACAGGCCCTAGAAGATCTCAGTAATAACCCGGATTTAACCATCAAGATGGCTGACAAGGGTGGAGCAGTGGTTGTGCTTGATACCAGTTGGTATAATGGGAAATTGAAGGAGATGTTATCAGATGGTGATGTTTATACACTACTCAACCCAGTTGAGGTCAAACGAGTGATAGACAGGGTACATGGTTGCTTACACTGGTTGCATAAACAACTATACATAATGCAGGAACTCCTAGATTTCCTCATGATTGACAAGCCAGTTATACCTATATTTAAGGCGCTACCGAAAATACACAAGTCTTTGGCTAACCCACCTCTCAGACCGATCGTATCAGGTAGAGGGTGGGTCACTGAGAACATTTCAATTTGGTTGGAATTCACTCTCAGACCGTTTGTTGAAAAAATAGAGAATGTGTTAAAGGACACAGGTCACTTTCTCACTGTTCTGGGTGAATTGAACAGAGAAGGACCTGTGGGTGGATACTTGATGGTTACACTTGATGTCCATAGTTTATTTACAGTTATAGGTAATAATTATGGTGTTCATGCTATAGTGGAACTTCTGCGGACTATGGGGGCCACCGAACTGAATTTGGACCTCATAAAAGAGTTATTAATGTTAGTATTGGAGAACAACGTTTTTGTAGGGGCAGGTTCCATGTATAGACAGGCGCAGGGGGTAGCCATGGGCACCCCCTGTGCCAATACATACGCCAACCTTGTCCTGTCCTATTGGGAGAAGAATTACATCTTGGGGAATGATGAATGGAAGCGATACATAATGACATATCTACGTTTTGTAGATGATATTTTTATTTTGTGGAAGGGCGACAGTTTGCTGTTAGCTCAATTTGTTGAATATCTCCACTCTACCACCTCCTTCTTGAGGTTTAGTGTCAAAAGTTCTTATGAATCATTAGATTTTTTGGATGTGAATGTAAAAATAACAGATGATGGCTTTACTTCACAATTGTTCAGAAAGGAGTGTTGGAAGAATACGCTGCTATCGTTTGACAGCATGCACCCCCGATTTACCTTCCCCAATATAGTACAAGGACAGATAAGCAGGACATCAAGGATTAGTATGGTTGATGAACAGTTTGATGAAGAAGTAATTAAACTAAGGAAGTGTTTTCAGGATAGGGGGTATAGAGAAGGTTTGGTAGATGCAGCAGTAGACAAAGGTAGGGCATATAGGCACAACAAATACAAACCCTGGATTAATACGACACGGGCTGGGGTGGAGAATAACCCTGTCAATAAAGGTACACCAACTAGACAAAAGATCATGTTGACCTATGGGAGCAACATTAAGGGGGTTTGTGATATCATAAATAAGAACTGGAATATTATTACCAGTGAAGCCTGTTTAAGGGATATAGTAGGCAACAACCCATTGTTTGGTTACAGAAGGAATAGAAACCTCAAGGACATCCTTTGCAAGGAAAGGATAGTTAACAGCAATAAATATTTGCCAAAATCCATGGGTACTGTTCCATGTGGTCAATGCAAAGCTTGTGTCCATATTAATAAGGACGTAGTTTTTGAACACCCGGTTAATGGTAGGAGGATATTTTTAGGAGGGAGGGTGACATGTAGGACGACTGATGTGGTATATTTGGCCAATTGCATATCCTGCCCCAGTTACTATGTTGGGAAGACCAACAACATGTTAAAGGTCAGAATTTTGCAGCATTTGTCATCAATTAGAAATTGTGATGAACATAATGCCTTGTATAGGCATGTAAAAAACAACCCAACACATCAATTTAAATTTAGGGTTATAGCCAATGTTATTTTAAATAGAAGGGGTGGGGACATCAAACAGACAACTGAATTAATGGAATCCAAGTGGATTTTAGAACTGACAGCCCATAGAGATCCAGGGCTGAATGATGTCGTACCCCTTAAGACAGCCCTCAAAAATAGGCGGGCTTTTTATTAAGTTTTTATTGGTGGATTTGTATTTTAAATTGGTCAGCTTGTGAGTTGTTTGTTGTCTGAAGAAGGGTTTTGGCCCGAAAGCGCTCACTTTGTACTTGTTTGTGTCATAATAAATTTTATTCTGATTTTGCATACCAGCAGTTTCCAGCAACGTTTGTTCTTTGGATTTTATACTGCTTTAACGGTTGCTGGAATTTGGCATAGCATGAGCTTTTTCTTGGTAGACCTATTAGCCTGACGAGCCTGGTTTGCAAGGCCATGGAACGTATCATCATGGAACTCATAAACAAAGACATTGGTAACCTCCAAACTCTGGATCCCACCCAGTTTGGGTTTGTGAAAGGCAGATCATGCCTCCTGAACCTGATCGACTTCTTTGAGGCAGTCACCAAAGCTGTAGATGAGGGTAAGGTGGTTCACACAGCCTATCTTGACCTCGCCAAGGCTTTCGACACCATGCCCAATTCTGGAATTATAGCTAAACTTACTAAACTAGGTCTAAATCCCTACGTCACAAGATGGGTTGCCAACTGGCTTACTGACAGAACCCACACTGTAAAGGTTGCAGACTCCAAATCTGACCTCAAAGCAGTGACAAGTGGAGTACCACAGGGTTTTGTCCTGGGACCTCTCCTGTTTGGTATCTACTTCTCTGAAGTACAGGCTAACACAGAAGACCTCTGGCTAATGAAGTTCACAGATGATTGCAAACTAGGAGCCATAGTCAAGTCCCCAAATGATGTGGACATCCTACAGAATGGCCTCGCTGAGATAGATGCCTGGTGTCAGAGCCATGGCCTCAAGCTCAATGCCAAAAAGTGAAGTGTTATCCCCTTTGTTAAAAACTCTGTACCCATGAACTACCACATAGGCAGCAATCTACTTAACACCGAATGTGTGATAAGAGACCTTAGGACCCAGGTGGACAGTAGTCTCTCCTTTGATAGTCACATCGCCACTGTAGTCAGGAAGTCCTTCTATGTGGCACACCTCATCATAAAAGGGTTCTCATCCAGGAAAAAAGAGGTCATTGTTCCCCTCTACTTGACACTCATTAGACCCATTATAGAGTACAGCGCCCCTTTTCCAATGTACCTCACAAGACATCTGCAGCAGCTGGAAATGCCACAGAAGTACCGCACAAAGAGGATTACTGGCCTGAAACAGATGCCCTACACTGACCTTCTAAAAAAACTCCAGCTTTACTTCATAGCATATCGCCTACTTCGAGGTGATCCCTGCCTAACATATAAAGCTATGTCAAACCCAAAGCTGTTGGACATGCTATATCTAAAGAAATCCCAATCCCTCCGAGCTACATGCTCTAGGGACCTAAACCTTGTCACCACAATAAACAGGACATGCTGGAGGGATAGATGCCTGTCCCAGAGACTTCCCATACTCTGGAGCTGGCTACCCATCTATGTCAAGCAAAGTTCTTTATTAGCACTCTTCAAGAAAAATCTTGATGAGTGGATGGGAAATAGGAAATACACCCTGGGGTTCACTTCTCTGTCTCTGATCGACAGTGGCACAGGAAAATAACTTTCTTGGGTGGCGTAAGCCAGGGAACCTTGTTGGCTAGGCTTTCATAGGCCCTTGGGCCTATAGCCTAGTACCTATCTATGAACCTATGAATTACCTTCCCAGGTTTAAGGAAGTTGTTCATGGATGCCCAAAAGTGGAAGGTGTAGTAGTTTGAGTTTGTTGAATGTTTATATAATAGTTTTCTCTTGTCAGAGTTTATGGGTGACTTGGTAACATAGCTCCTAACCTCTTAGCACAAAAAATTCTGGATAAAGCCAAAAATAATTGGAGGACAAGGCACCAAAACTAGGGACACATTTTAAATATTGCTCTTATAAACTTAGAAAGTTACTAGAATAAAAAGTTTTGTGTTATCATGCATGTTCTAAAGGATATGAAGTCTGAAACGCAAATGCCTGTCATTATTTAGTGAATTTAATCCACACAGATTTGCCACAAAAATTCAGAAAATCACAAATTTATGAGAAACAGACCAAAATATGAGGAAAAATGTTGGACCGTTGAGAGGTATGTTTGGTAAGGCTTTAAAATGTGAGATAGTTTTGGTAGTTAGGATGAGTTTTATTGACTTGCCAGGGCTTCCCTGTTTCTCATAAACTGTTTTGTTTTGAGGGTTATCCTAGGAGTGAATTTGCTTTTACTCTTTTTCTTGTTATTTAGGCATGTTGAACACTCAAGACAATATCATTGCATTTAGAAATGGCTTCATCTAGTGGGATATGTTGTAAAATGTTCTAGTTGCATAGTTTTTAATGTGGGTAAGGTGTCTAGGTTAAAGTGTAAAATGCTTCTAACTGGGTTACAGTAAGTTGTTTGGGGATTTTTACTGCATAGCATAATGATATATCTAGGGTGATGGTCACTTAAGAAGCCAGGTAGAACCAGAGTAGAAACTGTGGACAATAATTAAAAAAGAGATAAGGAATTTATCTGGGAGGGGAAGATGACAAGATTCAAATGGGATAAGTTTTCCCTTCTAACAGAACAATGTAGTTTAGAATTACCTGATTTGAAGAGATGTTTTTGAGCTACACAGTTAAAGCTCATATACACAATAAAAGCAGAAAGCTATAATTCAAAGTAGAGAAGGATGATGAAATAGGGGGAAAATTCAAGAAATAAGGAGAGAGAGGGATGTTTGGATGCAGAACCTTCAAAGAATAAATACAACAACAATGCAAAATATTATATCCATAAATTAACAGAAATTATTCTAAGAATTAAGCCAACATGAGAATGGAGAAAGGAAATGTTGTCAATAGGGGTGACTGCAATTAGGGGTACAGAAAATAGGCAAGAGGGAGATGAAATTTATTGGAGAAAACTAGCAAAGGAATCAAGGTACTGGGAGCAAATAATTTGAGGGGGACAGGAAATAGAATGGGAAGAGGCCAAGAAGACATTTGGACTGCAGGACAGAGACTGACTTTCCTATCAGCGACTGGTATTAGAGTATAGGCAAAGAGAAAGGGATAGAGAATACCAAGTGAAAACACTGGTCTGGCAGAGCTTTTAGCTGAATCTTGAACAGAAGATGCTGTTAAAAAGGGATAATTATCAGGGCATTTAAAATATTGTATGATATCTATAGGAATCAGAGGAGGTTAGAAAAGATTGTGGAGAGAGATTGAATATGTACTTTACAAGGAAACAACGGGAGGATGCATGTATGGCTCCCAAGTATGCAAGAAAGTCTAGAAGATTTCAGATTTTTGCCAGAAAGTGTTTGTATAAGAATTTTTGTGCCCCAAACAGACTCCAAAGAATTTATTTCCCATGTAGATGGCAAATACCGGAGGTGTGATGGAGGAAGAAACAGATAACTGGGAACATATGTTTTGGGAGTGTAATTAGTTGGCAAACTTCAAAAAGCACTGTCAGAAATATTGGTTGAGCAAAGGGATGTAACTAAGGAAATTATTTTTGAACTGGGATACAAGATCTGAATTGCCTAGGCATAGTTAAGCTTTGCTAAGTTTAATGTTGGTGGCTGCCAAAAAAGTAGTTTACTAAAAATGGAAATCAAAGTCTGAACCAACTGTATTTGAAGTATTGAATATTTCAACAAAGATAAAAGATCTTGAAAAGGGATTTTTAGAAAAATGTTAGGCACAAATTACATAGAAAAATGGAAATTGTGGGAATAATATGTGCAGAACAATGTTTTGGAGGAGTCATGAGATTTAAGGGAAGGCAAGAATTGAGGAATATATGTAATGTTGGATTGATGGTAGTTATGCAAAAAGTGTAATGTATAATGTTTGTAACTAGGAACATGGTACTATAGTTATTTTCTTTTATATACATGTATGGTTTGCCTGTAGTTTAACTGATAATTTAATAAAGGTTAAAAGAAAAAAACAGGTAGAATTCCCACATTTGTTATTTTTGTAGAGTTAGTAGTTGGAATCAGATCCAGGATAGATTCCTTGCTAGTATTTCTTATTATGCCTAGTAGGGTTATTGATAAATTAGGTGAAATAAGTTACAAAGGGCACAAATCCACACCAATAACCAAAACCTATATGCTGAAGAGTCTGCAAAACAAAATTTCAGGACACACAGAAATGCTATAAAATATTTTAATAAATACAAAATCTGCACATTTAACACAAAAATAAAAACATTAGTGTTTTTGTCTTTCCATATCTAAGACTTCATCAGAACTCATTGGGATTTGCATATTTTTGTGGATTCTGAATCCTTGTTTTGCTGACTCGTCAACACACATAGTTTTTGGTTACTGACATGAACTCAGGCATGAGCTCTCCACTCCATTAGACACCCTATTCAACCAAAGCCTGAGCGCTGGCTTCATCCCAGCTGAATGGAGGACAGTCATTGTCATCCCTCTACACAAAGGTAGAGCGTCCACTGATCCAGACAATTATAGGCCCATCAGCCTAACTAGTCTGATCTGCAAAGCCATGGAACTCATCATGGACCATATAAACAAGGACATTGGCAAACTCCAAATGCTTGACCCCACACAGTTTGGTTTTGTCAAAGGGAGATCATGCCTGTTAAATTTGGTCGACTTCTTTGAAATGTGTCACCAAAGCAATGGATGAGGGGAAGACAGTGCACACTACCTACCTTGAATCTAGCCAAACCCTTTGATACTATTCCCCACTTGGGCATAATAGATAAACTCTCCCAGCTAGGCATCAGTCCTTATGTTACCTGATGGGTAGCTAACTGGCTCACTGATAGAGCCCACTCAGTCAAAGTAGGTGAAGCCACCTCTAGTAGTAGACCCATAATGAGTGGTGTGCCCCAAGAATCGGTCTTGGGGGCTCTACTGTATGGGATATACTTTTCTCAGGTGCAAGTCAAAACCAATGGTCTGTGGCTGACCAAGTTTGGAGATGACTGCAAGCTGGGCACTGTCTTAAATTCCCATAGTGACGTGAACATCCTCCAACAGGGACTTACCCTAATTAATGACTGGTGCCAGAAGCATGGCCTCAAACTGAATGCCAAGAAATGCATCATTATCCCCTATGGGGAAAATGTCATCCCCACTAATTATCACATTAATAACAATGTACTAAGCATGCAATCAGTCGTGAGGGACTTGGGCACCCAGGTTGATGGCAACCTGACTTTTGACCACTACATTGCCTCCATTGTACAGAAGGCTTTCTACATGGCTCATCTCATAAATAAAGGTATTTTATCCAGGAACAAGGTCATAACAAGCCTGAATGCCTCCCTTATTAGATCCATTATCGAGTACAATGCCCCCTTTGGCATGTACCTTACCAAGCACATGTAGCAGTTGGAGAGACCACAGAGGTTCCTGACCAGGAAAATCCAGGGTCTCAAATACCTCTCCTATACAGATAGGCTAAAAGCCCTGTCCCTCTACTCAATCTCATACAGACTGCTCAGAGGAGACCTGTGTCTGGCATACAAGGCCATTTCAGACCCAGCCTTGATGGAGTTGCTGCATATCCATAAGACAAACTCCACTCATGCAAACCACGTGCAAGGCCTTAACCTGGTCTGTGACATTAATAGAACTTATTGGCAGGATACGTTTGTGTCCCAAAGACTCCCCTGTCTGTGGAATAGACTCCTTCTTCATGTCAAGCAGAGTACTTCCCTAGACCTCTTTAAGAGGAACCTGGATGACTGGATGAGAAACAGAAAATATACCCCAGGGATCCCATCTGTGCCCCTGCTGGACAGGGGAAACAGGTGCTGGATTTGAGGAAACATGGGAAAAATTCTTGTCTGGGCTTATAAGGGTCTCTGGGCCAATAGCCTAGTATCATCCTATGAACCTACGAACCTATGAGTAAAGCCAAATGAGTGAACTTTAGGTGAGGGAGATTGTAAATCTAACACAGACCAATTTATATTCGAGTATTGGAGGGATATATATATATATATATATATATATATATATATATATATATATATATATATATATATATCTATATATATATATATATATATATATATATATGTATATAGGTTCATAGGTTCATAGGTGGGTACTAGGCTATCTGCCTGAAGACATTTATAAATGTGTTGGCTTTCGCCATCCCCTTAGATTAGTTCCCTGTGTCTCTGTCGAGCAGAGCCACTGAAGTGATCCCTGAGGTAAACTTTCTGTTTCCCATCCACTCGTCAAGGTTTCTTTTGAAGAGTGTTAGCGTGGAGCTCTGCCTAATGTAGATTGGGATCTTGTTCCAAAGCATGGGAAGTCTATGGGACAGGAATCTATCCCTCCAGCACGTCCTATTTATTGTTGTGGTAAGGTTTAGATCCCTAGAGCATGTGGCTCGAGGGGATAAGGTTTTCTTTAGGTGGAGCATGTCCATCAGTTCTGGGTTGGACATGGCCTTGTATGTCAGGCAGAGATCACCACTGAGTAGGTGGTATGCAACCGAGTACAACTGGAGTTTCTTCAGTCGAGCTGCATAGGGCATCTGTTTGAGGCCATTAATCCCCTTGGTGAGGTAATTCTGTGGTCTTTCCAGCTGTTGCAGTTGTCTTGTAAGGTATATTCCAAATGGGGCATTGTACTCTAAGATGGGTCTGATGAGTGATGAGTAGAGGGGCACAATGACCTCTTTTGATCTGGATGCAAACCCTTTTGTGATAAGGTGGGCCATGTAGAAGGATTTTCTAACCACTTTGGCAATGTGATTATCAAAGCTGAGATTACAATCTACTTGGGTCCCCAGATCCCTTATTACATCTTCCGTATTTAGGGGACTGCCACCTATGTGGTAGTTTGTGGGTAATTTGTTTTTTTCCAAAGGGGATGACTATGCACTTTTTGGCATTTAGCTTGAGGCCATGATTTTGACACCAGGTATCCGTCTCAGTGAGACCCTTTTGGAGGATGTCTGTGTCAGCTGGAGAGTCAATTATAGCCCCTAGTTTACAGTCATCTGCGAACTTGGTCAGCCATAGTCCTCCTGTGCTTGCCTGTACCTCTGAGAAGTATATGCCGAACAGGAGGGGTCCCAGGACTGAGCCCTTATAAATGTATATATATATATATATATATATATATATATATATATATATATATATATATATATATATATATATAGGTTCATAGGTTCATAGATAGGTACTAGGCTATCTGCCCAAGGGCATTTATAAGCCTAGCCAGAGTGTGTTGGCTTTTGCTGCCCCATTGATTAATTAACTGAGCCTCTGTCAAGCAGAGCCAATGAAGTGATCCCAGGGGTGTATTTTCTGTTACCCATCCACTCGTCAAGGCTTCTCTTGAAGAGTGTTAGCGAGGGGCTCTGCCTAATGTAGTTAGAAATTTTGTTCCAAAGCATGGGGAGTCTCTGTGACAGGAATCTATCCCTCCAGCATGTTCTATTTATTGTTGTGGCGAGGTTTAGCTCACTAGAGCATGTGGCTCGCAGTGACTTGGATTTCTTTAGGTGGAGCATGTCCATCAATTCTGAGTTGGACATGGCTTTGTAAGTCAGGCAGAGATCACCTCTGAGTAAGCGATATGCCACTGAGTACAACCGGAGTTGTTTTCAGTCGGGCTGCATAGGACACATGTTTGAGGCCAGTAATCCTCTTGGTGAGGTGCTTTTGTGGTCTTTCCAGCTGTTGAAAGTGTCTTGTGAGGTACATCCCAAATGGGGCATTGTACTCTATGATGAGTCTGATGAGTGATGAGTAGAGAGGCACTATAACCTCTTTATTTCTAGATGCAAACCCCTTAGTAATTAGATGGGCCACATAAAAGGGTTTCCTAACTACTTTGGCAATATGATTGTCAAAGGAGAGATTACTATCTACCTGGTTCTCCAGATCTCTTATTACCTTCTGTATTAAGGGGGCTGCCGCCTATGTGATAATTCGTGTGTGTTTTGTTTTTCCCAAACGGGATGACTATGCATTTTTTGGCATTTAGCTTGAGGCCATGACTTTGACACCAGGTGTTTGTCTCAGTAAGGCCTTTTTGAAGGATGTCTGTGTCAGCCGGAGAGTCAGTTATGGCTCCCAGTTTGCAGTCATTGGCAAACTTGGTTAGCCATAGTCCTCCTGTGTTTGCCTGTACTTCTGAGAAATATATGCTGAACAGTAGGGGTCCCAGAACTGAACCTTGTGGGACACCCCTTGTGGCTGGTTTAGAGTTGGACCTGGAGCCTGCTATTCTTACCGTGTGAGTTCTGTCTGTAAACCAGTTGGCAACCCATCTTGTGATGTAGGGGTTTATGTTCAGGCTGGTGAGTTTTTCTATAATACCCGAGTGAGGAATGGTGTCGAACATCTTGGCGAGACCAAGGTAGGCTGTGTGAACCACCTTTTCCTCATCTATGGCCTTGGTGACTGTCCCGAAGAAGTCAACCAGGTTTAGTAGGCATGATTTGCCCTTAACAAAGCCGAACTGGGTTGGGTCAAGTGTTTGGAGGTTCCCAATGTCTTTGTTAATGAGTTCCATGATGATGCGCTCCATAGCCTTGCAGACCAGGCCAGTCAGGCTTATGTGGCGAGAGATACCAGGGTCAGTTGTGGCACCCTCCTCTGTGGAGCGGAATAACCATTGCTGTGCACCATTCTATGGGCACGTAGCCTGTGG
>NC_056747.1:1008278666-1008316166 GCF_019279795.1 Protopterus annectens | reverse complement strand
GTAGCCCAGGACCCATCTGAGTTGGGATTGCTGGAAAAAGATCAGTTTTGGACTTTCCTATTGACTAATTTGTGTTAAAACTGTTTAACTTTGCTTGTGTTTATCCCTCTAGTTTGTGTGTAGCTGCACACTGTGCTACGGGGTTTAACACTGCTGTGTATGGATGCAAACTCTTAGAAACACAATTTTCCCTTGATATTTGCTAGACACCGCCCCTTAGTGCCACTGCCTACCTGTGCACAACACAGTTGTGCATTGCTACGTAATGAACAACTCAATTGTGTATTCTGAGGCATTCACGCAGTCTTCCACCCTTAGCCTTCCACAGAATAGCCACCTTTGTTAGTCACAAGCAAACCCTGGCCCATCTAGCCCATGTCCACTATTTACTACAATATATATAATGGATGGACAATTTCCCACCATTTCTCCAGCCAACCTCATTGACATGGGCATCCCGAGACAATGTAGTAATTGCCTCATGTACAGTGACAATCACTTGCTTCTAAGGCAAACAAACACAGCATGTGAGAGATGTAACCATAACATGAAATTAGAATCGGTCCTCTCACATAACAATATACAAGACATAAAACAGGAAGTCAGCACACACAACTCCCCTCTCACACAAGATAAGGTCAAGACACATAAACCCACATATGTGGAGGTACTCACTAAGAGCCTACGAAAAGACCAGAGACCTCTCAAGTGCAGACAACATACACATACTGGTACACAAACAGACTCCACCACTACACATAACAACACACATATCAGTGTCTCAATAATTAATCCCCTAAGGCAAAGCACCTCAAAACCTAATGTTCTGGCCATAGCAGACTCACTAGTGAGACACACATATGTCCCCCTCCAGGTTAAACAAGGAGGTCATGGTCAACTGCCTGTCAGATGCCAGGATCTGTCAAATCATGAATGCACTCAAGTCACTCAGCAACAAGTACTGTTATGACTCTGACATAGTGCATGTTGGTGTGAATGACTTGAGACATACCTCTTTGGACTATATGAAGAGAGTCATGACTGACCTCTCAGATTATGTGTCCCAGGCAGGTATGACTCTAGCCCTAAGCACCATTCTACCTTCACCTAGGATGATGATCACAATATAGACAAAAAAATGATTGATTTCAGTAATTGGCTTAGCCTCTGGTGTCACTCCAGGAGGATCCAGTGTCTGTCTGCCTGGAAAGACATGGTCAAATGTCCATGCTGCTTTGCACGAGATGGCCTTCACCTGTCTCTTCATGTTTTTCAGATACTGGCAAAGATACTTGCCTCCCCTATAGTGCCTTTTTTTAGGCAGTGTCCAAACAACAAAACCTCAGACATAAAGAAATCCTCTAAAGACAAACTCAGGGTCATGCTGCTTAATGCTAGGAGCTTACACAGTAAACTGCACTCCCTGGAAGCACTCCTCACCATGGAAGATGCTGACATTTGTGCAGTCACTGAGACTTGGTTCAAGAACGCTAAGTGCACACCGTCCATATAAGGCTACAATGCCTTTCACACATTCAGACCCCAAAATGAGCATGAAAGAACCAGAGGTGGAGGTGTATCCATCTTCATTAAATGCAAATACACCTTGAAACTGGTGAAACAGTAAGACTGTCTTGAGCTACTCCAGGTCCAATTAAATATAGGTAAAATAACCCTACACATCATTGTTAGTTACAGTTCCCCAACCATGAACCAGGAGAAATACACTGCCTACCTGGACTTGCTAGAGTCACTCAGTATACAGCCAAAAATTTTGGTCATGGCAGATTTCAACTATTTTTCCATTGACTGGGCGACTTACACGAGCACAAACATGACCCCTATGAGGTCCCTGGACTTTGTTAATTCAAATGCCCTGGAATAGTTGTTCTGCACCATCACAAGAAGCTCAAATGTCCTGGACCTAGTGCTCACTAACATGGGGGGATCACTGCACTACCCCCTGTGTGTTGCCCTCCCTGGCTAGGTCAGACCATAAATCTGTCTTGTTTGAAGTAAAGATCAAACCTGACACCTACATAGGAGTAAAAAATTGAAATATTTCTCCAAAGTAAACTATTGACTACTGGTATACAAAGTTTCAAAGCCCCTGCCAACATAGCCAACAGTGACTCCTATGCAGAGGAATACACAAATGCCCTACACAGCCACTTAAACAAATGCATTGACGTGGAATCACTCATCACTCTCTTTAGCCATAGCCTGAGACCTGGCTTTGTCTTGACAGGGTGGAGAACAGCAACAGTAATCCCCTTGCATAAAGGGGGTCCATCAACTGACCCTGGGAAGTATCGACCCATAAGCCTAACCAGCCTTATCTGCAAGGCCATGGAAAGAATCATCATAGACCTTATCCACATGGACATAGGCAACCTTCAAACTCTTGACCGAACCCAGTTTAGTTTTGTCAAGAGTAGATCTTGCTTATTAAACCTAGTGGACTTCTTGGAAAATGTCACCAAAGCCCTGGATCAGGGCAAAAACAGTACAATACCACTTATCTTGATTAGCCAAGGCCTTTGACACAATCCCCTATTCAAGTATTATAGAAAAACTCTCCCAGCTGGGAATTAACCCATAAATTATTAGATGGGTAATAAACTGGCTCACTAACAGAATGCACATTGTCATAGTTGGGGAGTCATTCCACCTCCACCAGTAAACCAGTTACCAGTGGGGTACCACAAGGATTTGTGCTGGGAGCTCTACTGTTTGGAATCTATTTTGTTGAAGTCCACACGAAGGTAGATGGCTTGTGGCTTACCAAGTTTGCAGATGACTGTAAACATGACACAACCACAGAGTCCCCCAGTGATGTTAACATATTACAGAAAGGGCTGACACCAGACAAATGATTGGTGGCAAACTCATGGACTAAAACATAATGCAAAAAAATGCCTCATTATCCCCTTTGGCAAAGAAGTACCCCTTAATAATTATGAAATAAATAGCACCCCCTCTAAGCTCAAATTCCGTGGTACGAGACTTGACAACACAGGTTGATGGCAATCTAAATTTTGATGACCATGTGTCCGTAGTGGTAAGCAAAGCATTTTACATTGCATATTTCATAAATAAGGGCATCGCATCCAAGACCAGGGAGGTTATAGCACAGCTGTACTCAACCCTTATCAGACCACTAATTGAGTATAATGCTCCCTTCTGTATGTACCTCACCAGACACCTGCAGCAACTGGAGAGGCCACAGTAGTTTCTAACCAAGGGAATCCAGGACCTTCAAAACATGACATAGATGGAAAGACTGAAAGTTCTGTCACTGTACTCTGTATCATACAGGCTGCTGAGAGGCGACCTGTGCCTGGCCTACAGAGCAGTCTCTGACCCTACCCTAATGGAAATGCTACACATCTGCAAATCAAATTGGACAAGAATAACTCAATCTAGGGATCTCAACCTAGCCTGTGACACTAACAGAACATGCTGGAGAGACAGATATATCACACAGAGATTGCTGCTTCTCTGGAATAAACTCTCACTCCATGTGAAGACGAGCTCCTCAATGACCCTATTCAAGGGCAACCTTGACAACTGGATGGGTGACTGTAATAGGCAAAAACTGGGTTATTTTAATGGCAATGCCAGAATTGCAGAACAATTTGGGTGACAAGCGTAAATTTGCATATAAAAATCTGAGAAATTTGAAAAGAAGTTGTGTTATAAAGATCTTAGAATGGTTAGTAAAAATAGTGTTATAAGCAGACCTGGCACATTTAACTGCATGAATTGCAGATGTTGTGAGGATATTTTTGTTAAGGGTAATGTATTCATACACCCTATAACACATAAAGAATATGTAACCTATTGCTCAGCAAATTGTAATACAGTTAACGTGGTCTACCTAGCAACATGTCAGAAATGTCCATCATTTTATGTGGGTAAGACCACAAGGAAATTGAGAGAGTGAATAGTAGAGCATAAGTCAGAAATTCGTAGAAGTAGTCACACTAATTCATTAAGTAAACATATTATAGAAAATGGTCCTGAGCATTGTTTTAAGTTTAGAGTCCTAGACATAGTAATGAAGGAAGTGTGAGGTGGTGATATGAATAATGTTTTAGAAATCAAACAGTATGAGTGGATACTCAGATTGTTTGCTGATTCAATACCTGGTTTAAACAATACAGTTAGCATAAAACCTGTTTTAGTTAGGAGACAGATGGAGAATCTTTGAAAGTGTGTATTAAAAAAATGAGTGATTTTTTTAAAAATATTTTTAAATGCTTTGGAAAATGGGGGGGGGGGTGTTTGCGATAAGCAGGTCTATATTAGATTAGCGAAAGTGTTCTTCAACGAACGCTCACATGAGCGAAAATGCTGGGAGTTGAAAGGGAGTTTCTGGGGTCGTGGTACAGTGAGGAGTGGGATAGTTGCCCTTTCCTCACTGTAGTGTGATCTCAGAGTTGGAATATATAGTTAGCGGGGGGTGTGGAGGGCTGCGCGAAGTTTGATTTCCAGCGTTTTCGCTCCTGTGAGCGTTCACTGAAGAAATATTTCGCTAATCTAATATAGACCCCGTGATAAGCCAACTGTGATCATGTGATACTAAGTGCTCCTATTTAAAGCTTGTATTTTAATATTGTTTTATTAGCACTGAAGAAGGGTGGTTTACCCTAAAGCTCTGCATTAAACTTTCTTGACTTTCTTGATGCTGGATTTGTTTGCTTATTGTTATTGACTATAATTTCACCCCAGGGGTAGCACCTATGTCCCTCATGGACAGGCACAGTCGGTGTTGATCACAGAATCCCTCTGCTAACAATGACCATCTAGTTATGGTCAATTAGGGTACTCAGGTTATTACACGGCTAGGCTTGTAAAGGACCTAAGACCACTAGCCTGGTAACCTCCTATGAACCTATATACTTTCAACTCCACAGTGATGGCCTTCCCTCTACATCTGTTTAGAACCAGAGCTGATAAGCTGAATGCTTCTTCCACTCTAGACTGGAAGGATGGCAGTCAAATTAATCTTAATAATATCCTTTAAAACCATAGGTGCCGGAAGCTGTTAAAGACTGGGGAGGCAGAGGGTAACAGGGGCACTTAGTGAACTACAAAGGTTAATTTTATTTTTTATAACTACTTGCTACCACAACATAGGTTCATTGGAGGACATTTTAAGCTTAGCCAATTCCCTTTTGGTGCTTGAATTATCATTTTCTGATTGGTCTTAGCTATCCCCATGGCTAATAATTGTATATTAGCCCTAGTGAGAACAACTGTGATCATACCATAGATAATTTGAAGGGGCCATGTAAGGGATGCAGCATTTAGGAACTGCCTTTATCCATTAGTGACATGAGGGGAAATCCTTTTCTATTAACCTTCCTTAGATCCAAGTTGCATTTGAATATGGATGGATGAGCTTTGCTTTATTTTTATGGATAGTCTGTTCCAGAACAGTGGTAGCCTCTGTGATATATATTTATCTCTCCACAACATTCAGTTTAGATACCTAGACTGAGTATTTCTGATGCCAACTGACTTGCTGATGTTCAGTAGGTCCATTGGTATTATGTCGGAGGAGGCGTTGTATGCCAGACATGTCACCTCTAAGCACTCTGTAGGATACTGAGTATAGTAATAAATCTCTGAGGTGGTCTATGCAAGACCTATTGTTTAGGGCATTTGTATCCTTTTAGTAAGGTATCTCTGAAAGTATTCCAGTTGTTGCATGGGGCTGGACAGATACATGCCAAAGTGGGCATTATACAAAATGATTGACATAATGAGAGCTTTGTAAAGGGGGACAACAACATCTCTAGATCTAGTCACAATCAATTTGTTTATAAGCTGTGCAATATAGAAAGGCTTTCTTATGACTCTTGGCACATGTTGGTCAACAGTTAGGTCACTGTACACACAAGTTCCCAAATACCAAACAATTGGATCAGTTCTCAGAGGGCACTGTCATGATTTTGACACCAGTTACTATTTGGGACAAACCTTCCAGCATGATGGTTAAGTCATTTGGGGGATTCAATAACTTCTCCTAGCTTGCAGTCATCTCAGACTTAGCTGGCCAAAGCTCTTTGGTATTTCCTTTTACTTTTGAGATGTATACGTCAAACAGAAAAAGTCTCAGCACCGAACCCTGGGGGACTCCATTGGTGACTGGTCTCTTCCCCTGTTTTGATCTCCTGCATCCTGTGAGCCAAGTGGCAATGCAGCTGGTGATGTAAGTGTTTTCTCCTACATTATTCATCTTTTGTACTACACCTGAGTAGGGGATTGTGTCAAAAGGCTTGGCCAGGTCAAGGTAATGTGGTGTGAACTATTTTACCTTCATCCATTGCTTTGGTAACAAGAGTAAAGCTTAAAATTTTCCCATGATTTTGAGCCTTTCACACTTTCCTCTGGGCTGTTTTCAAACACATTTTAGGGCCATGCATACATATATGCATTCCTTGATTCATCTTCCTGATTGTATTAAATTATACTCCTTGTATAATACAGCACACCTGTTAGACTTAAGTTAGAGCGCATTTTAAATTTATTGTTTAAACATTTTTCCAGTAGGCAATGAAACAAAAATGCATTAACCAATAATGACAAAACTGCCCTATTCAGAACATTTCCATCATAAAGGTCTACTTCCACACACAACTGCATTTTAAATGTATTGTTTGAACATTTTTCCAGTAGGCAATGAAGCAAAATGCATGCACCAATAATGACAAAACTGCCCTATTAAGAACATTTCCATGATAACAGTCTACTTCTACACACAATATATAAATACAGAATCACAGTAGTGTAAGCCATAGGCATGCTGCACAGCTTCTTGAACTTATTTCAATTGGGGGGGGGGGGGGCAAAATGCCAAAAAAAAAGGCACACATTTTAAACATTACTTGTATAATTTTGGAAAGTTGCTTACATAAAATGTACCACCATGCATTTCATTGACAAGTCTTGAACCCAGAACCCTATGCACTACAGTTAGAGCAACATACCACTAAGCTAAACAAGCAGTTTCTTGAAAGGCAAGAAAACAAACTTAAATAGCAGTGACTTCAGTTCTCACTTCTCACCATAGCTGTCAACCTCTTAGCACAAAAATACAGAACAAAGCCAATAATGGGGAAATACAGCCCCAAAATAGGGACACATTTCAAATACTGATTTTATAACCTTAGAAAATTGCTAGAATAAAAGGTTTTGTTTTACCACTCCTGAAAACCAGAGGAAAAGAACAAAAATGTGAGGCATAAATTCACAAGTGATGGTGGCTAGGGACTTTAGGCTCTTTTACCTGTACCCAAGGTACAGGGTTTGAGCCTTAGTACCTCTAGCCACCAGCTGTATCCTGTTGGGGGCATTTTCACACACACACCACACACCACACACAGACATAAAGTCCCAAAACAGTAAAGTCACAGAGAGTAAACAGTAAATAGGGTAGCAAGTAGTCCCAAACAATGGAGGCATAGGGAGTATGTGGTCCCAAAAAAGTAAATGCAAACAGAGCAAGTGGTCCCAGGAAAATAAAGGCACAGGGAGTAAGTGGTCCAAGAAAAGGGAGCATATGATCTTATAAAATGTAAAGACGTAGGGAGTAACTGGTCCCAAAAACAGAAAATGCATAGGGAG
Organism: Protopterus annectens; assembly: GCF_019279795.1. Classification (NCBI taxonomy): domain Eukaryota; kingdom Metazoa; phylum Chordata; order Ceratodontiformes; family Protopteridae; genus Protopterus; species Protopterus annectens. The sequence continues at coordinate 1,008,308,531 of NC_056747.1, read as the reverse complement.
TAAATGGCTTCTGCATTTAAGATTCTACCTGCCATTCCCTCAGTCTGCAGTTCAGTTGTATTCTACACTTCTCATCTTTGTGGAGTTTGCATGCTTTCACAATGTCTTTGAGAGGTTTTATTTGATATTCCAGTTTTTGTCTTCTTACTAAAAGTCATGGGGGTTCACTTTCCTAATCTCATCTATCAATATATGTACTGCATTAGCTCTTGTTTCAGGGACTGGGTTATGAATGTAAAGGGCTTATAATAAATGGATTCAGTCATACTGTTAATAAATTAATAAATTAAAACATTAAAAACCTGGAGCTTTGTAAGTCTCATAGCATGGCTCAGGCAATATAATTGAAGGTTTCAGTCATTACTGGGGCAGAAAATATATCCCTTTTCAGAAAACCCATCTAAATCACTTTCACAACTGTTCTAATTTTTTAGCATTTGATAACCCGTATCATTGTCTAAAATATTTTCTATTACACTGGCTTGCTAGTAGGAACTGGTGCACAGCAGTTGAAATCCATGTTAACTGTCTCTATCACAGATACAATGCAGCTGAGTAGGGTTTAACAAAAGATACAGACAGACATCATATTCAGTGTGCCTATTGGCCATCTGCTGGTCCTATGCCAGACAAATCAGTAAAGCTGCCTCTGCAAGTCAGGGGTCTATATTATAACATCGAAGTCTAAAAACTTTGAATGCTATAATATTGAACCCAGTAGAGCGAACGCTTGAAATAGTGAAGCTGCAGAACACTGAATACTTTCCTAGGGAAAGTATTCAGTGGGCCATTTCTGCAACTTCGCTATTTCCTCAACTGTGGAGCAAAGGTTACGTACGTTAAGGTAAGTGTGTGAATGAAGGTGAGTGTGCGATTGGGCATGGGTTAGGTGAGTTAGGGTTAGGGCACGAGTCAGATAAATGTGCGATTGTGTGGACGTGAGGGTTAGGGTGGGGTAGGTGAGTTAGGGTTAGGGGGCGGGTAAAGTGAGTGTGCGATAGTTAGTGACCTTAGGGTTAGGGTTGAGTCAAGGCAAGTGGATAGCTAGCGGTGTATGTCTGGTTTAGTGTAGGGTTTTGTGAAGTGAATGTGTATGGATCATTTATTTTGGTGTGCTTGAGTTGTGTGTTTGTCGGAACAGTGAATTTTTTCCCTGGGAAAAAATTCGCTATTCTGACTGTTCGGTTTTCTGGTGTTTCGATTGAATGGGTTCGATATTATAACATTCGAAGTTTCTAGACTTCGATGTTATAATATAGATGCCAAGTCAGTAGGTGCTTACAATTTGGAAAGCTGGGCAAGTGTATATAATTTCTCCAAGCCATCTTTTTCTTTCACATGTATGAACTAAAATATACTCATTTAATTTTTTTACTTTTTCTCAATCTCTTTTCCCAATAATTTCTCCTCCATTTTCAGCAATGCTCTCATTCTTTCATACTTTGGCCAGTTAACAGACATCTTTTCATAACCTCTTTCAAATGATATTTTACTCTCACATATTACCCATACACATTAATCTCTAAATGCGTAACAATTCACTGATGGTTTGTTACTCCTTTACATATTACTTCTTTTTCCCTTACTGCTCCATAAAATCTCATTATGCTAATCCCTATTTATCACTCACCTTTTTTCACCCTCTTCTTCCTCTTCAGTTTCACTGTTCATACCAGTAATCTCTCATACCAGCATATGCCATTACTATCTACTGACTGAAGCCAGCTTCCTACCATTCCTTTACAGGCTCCACTCTAGCCTACATACTTTTCACATTTTGCATTCCTAGGCACTTCTATACATCTCCAGCTAAATTCTCTTCATTTCACCAAACACAACCAGTTGCACATCATGGAATTCAGATATCAGCCACTCATACCTCCTAACCATTAGACACCAAATCAAGCATCCCAAATCCTTACACAAGCCATTCCCGATCTCTCTATTTCTACTCACTCAAAGTAATATAGAGTGTACCCCTGATCCACAGCTTCTCTTTTGTTACTGTCTCAGTGCCCAAAGCATTGTAAACAAAATGGATCAGAGTAATTAGTACAATACCTCCTCACAACCTAGACTTCATAGCAGTTGCTGAAACTCAGTTGAGGTCAGATAACCCCCTTTCTCCACTACATTTTGCCTAGATACATCCATTTTCTTGACTGCAGCCCCAGCGGCATAAAAGGTGGTGGTATCCTACTGCTATACAAATCTCATTTAAAAGTGAAACTACACCACCTGCACATAATTAATAATGACAAAATTGGCTTCTGGCAGACATTACCTTACACAGTGCTGCACATATCCAACTATACTGGCATGTACTATGTCAACCACAAACACTCAAAACTAAATTCATCAACATATCAGTATGCATGCTTCATGCATAGGCACAGGCAGCTTCCGAAAATAAATCCTTCATAAATACAACAGTCCTTTCCCGCTTGCAAAAAACAGCTGGAAACCCTTCACAGTAAATATAACCGTCTGTTCCAGCCCGAAACCCGGAAATATGCGCTGCGAGCTCAACTCCGACAGGCTGGACGAGCTGATGTCATCGCGCATGCGATGATGTCAGCTAAAGCACGGAAAATGAAAATTTTTCAAAAATAAAGACGTAATATGGGACAGTTGGGAGGTATGGATGATCTGCAAAAGTGGTGGGGCTCCCCTCCCCCTCTATCTATGGTTCCAGCGCCCATGTTTAAAACTTGTCAGTTCAAAAAAAATTATCAAGGTGTCTTTTGCCTCTCTAAAGTTTGCACATAATATGTAATTTTTCAAACAAGTAGAATCTTGGTAAAGAACTCCAGAAGTCAGAATGAAACATTGCCCATGTTTCCCTTAAAGCTCACAATTCATAAAATCATTGTCATATTCTTCATAATGATAGAACTACTAAACCCATGTATTGATCAACTTGAAACTGTAACTTCAAATCCTGGAGAGTAGATCATAAAATGATCAGTGCAAAAAAATGGCTAGAAAACCCTGTAGTACATTCTATCTTATTATGTGGAGATGCCCCCTCTGTGTTTTTTGTGAAGTACATCATGTTGTTAATGAAGTTATTTTTAAATCTCTTCTGCTAACACTTGCCTTGGAATCCATCCATCTACAGACTCTTTTTCCCAGTTTGTTTGAACATGAGGTTGGGTTGCTCCTTCAGCAGTGGCAATCATTTAGCGCCAATGTATTACACAGTTGGGTGAGCTCTTTCTATTGAACATGTTCAGAACTAAAACCCTAGGAGAAATGTGGGGCATGCCTACCAAAGCCCTTATGAAGGAGGCTTTGTCCCTGCACTCTTGTGATTAATATAAAGTATCTGAGGTTGGACTACCTTAGGGTAACTAAAACTTTGAAATCAACTTTATTTTTTATTTATTTATTTGCATTTGTTTTTCTGGATAGTCCACTGGGCCTAGGATCGCCCATTTTCAGTGGAGGCCCGGGGAGAAATGCTTCACATATTACATGTACATTGAAGATATAAAGTCACATAATGACTGCTAACAGATTTAAGTTACTAGTAAGCAACATAATACAAAATACAAAAATAACAATGATTTACATCCAGGTACAATATATACATGTTGATATACAATTAAAATTAGGCTTTCTTTTGTTTAAATTTCATCTTGTAGCTGCGGATGCATAAAACTGAGATGGAGAGGAGTTAAATTAAGTGAAGATAGATGAATATTTCAAAGTGTTAAAGTTGTTAGAAGAGGTTTCTAGTTTAATGTAATGCTGGAAGAATTATCTGAGCGTGTATAGAGCCATAGTTTGGAGAGGTATTCTTGCAGAAATGTCTTGAAAATTATGAGGTTAGAAGTGGTTCTGGTTAATTTAATAGACTTGTTAGACAGGAATTCACTATAAAGTGAACCAAACAGACTCTTTGTTCTGACAAGAACACTACCCTAGAATATATTTAAACCTAAGACTGGTCCAACTATCCCTTCTGTTTGCTATCTCCTTCTACCATTAAGTGGCAGCATCTACCAATATAAATCCTAGATATTCCTTATAATCCCAACAAGTTTTATTTTTTCACAAACAGCTGGTTATGAGTTAATATCCTTAGACTGTAAATATCTTCTCCCCTCCTGCTAAACCACCCTCTGTAAAGGCAGCCTTCTTTTTCTAGCTGGAAATATTTAGCTCATACCTTCCAACTACAGCCTTTAAAATGCTCTTTGCTGATACTTTTTCTGCCATACTCACCTCTAGTGTTCTTTCCCGCTCTGTTCACCCTATGGGCTCACTCCGCTCCCCTACCCTGCCCCCATTTCCCGCCCCCAGTACTCTCGGCTTTATTCCTATCTTACCCCACCCTCTCAGCCTAAATGCCCAATACTAGCTCCCCCTTATTACTCCTCCCACCTATAGCCATCTTTCTTAAACTCTGTAATATGTACTCCATCCAATAATTATAGTCCCCTCCTCTTTCCTTAAATCTCTAGAATACCTCCATCACTTTTTAAACCCTTTCTTCTTCATAGCCCTCTCTATTTTCCTAACCACTCATACCACTCTCTCTTTGCTCCAACATGCTCTCCTCAAGTTATCACACCCTCCAGTCTCCCAGCCTCCTCTTTCTGTTCCTACTTCCCTTAAACTATGCTACCTCATATTCCACCTATGCTTGTCCAATATCACCTACAAAGACAACTACCATAAAAACCCACCTTCCCCCTCACTCTTACTCCCATTTCCACTCTATCTCCTCTTCTCTCATTCAGCCCAACCTTCTGCGCCTATTCCACCCTAAACTCTTCTCCTCTAAAGTCCAGATACTGTCACCTACTCCAAACTACAATCTACCAAAATTCATGCCTGGCAGACCAATATGGCTAAAGGATATCTCCTTCAACAACCTAGTCCAAGCTGGTGATATCCATCCTAATCCTGGTCCTACATCCTTTATTAACAACACTCATCCCTTACCCACTTCCTCCTATATCAACACCCTATAGATTTTTACAATTAATGCAGAAAGTCTAAACAACAAAGTACAACAATTTCAAGCTTGGTTAAGCCATAACCAACCACATATCTTAGCCATCTCTGAAACCTTGCTCAAGCCCTTTATCTCCGACTCTGAGATTCTGCCCCCAGGATTTCATTGTCTCAGAAATGACCGACTAAATAAAAAAGGTGGAAGCACTGCCCTAGTTTACTCCAACCTCCTTACCTTAATTCCCCTCCAAATTCCAATTCCTCAACTCCAGAACACTGAACTAACTTCTGGAATTCTAAAACTAAATAAACATAAAAATATCTGCATCATTGCCCTATATATCTCACCTGGTAACAATATCTCTACACTCGGAAATATTCTCCTATGGGCTTTTACTGAAATTAACTATGAAACTTATATCCTTGGTGATGTGAATATTGACTTGAATAAAATCAATTGCCCCTCTCCCTCCCTATCCATTAACCTCTATAACTTCACTCAAATAATCCTCTCCATCACTCGACCTAACTAAATAAACCCTCCCGGATCGACTATAGATTGGATCCTAGTCTCAGATCCAAATAAAATAACCAACTCTGTCACAACTTCCTGATACCTTTAGCGATCACCTCCCAGCCTTCATGCATCGCTCAACTAGTTCCTCCCCACACCAGCATCAGTACATTCAAACTCCTAACCTCAGTAGCTTCAACCCAACTACTTTCTCAAATACTTTCAAACAAATGAACTGGCAAATTCCTCTTGACAAGGCTATAGAATACTTCAGTTCTGTCTTCACTAGCCCCACTAAGAAACAAAAGGATAAAAACTAAAACTGCTCCTTGGCTATCCAAAGAGACAAAACAGATTATGCACCACAGAGATAAACTATGGAAGCTTTATCAAAACAATAAACTGGACAATACCTTGCTCCAATATAAACAGCTCCGCAACCATGCAAAACGACTAATCACCAACGACAACAATTCCTACTATATCAAACTTCAGTCCAATAACAATAAAAAAAACAAAATTCTAGAACTCAATAAACTCACTCCTCAATCCAGGCTCCAAGAATAATCCCTGTCCTGACCCAAGTAAATCTGATCTCGAACTAAGCTCTGAATTTAACTCATTTTTCATAGACAATATTACGATGAATGTTATTAGTGCATATGCTTCACAAGTTGGGTGTGCGATGGATGAGAAAGAAAAAATTTTGGAGTGAGTTGGATGAAGTGGTGATGGCTGTACCCAAGGGTGAGAGACTGGTGATTGGAGCAGATTTCAATGGGCATGTTGGTGAAGGGAACAGAGGGAATGAGGAAGTGATGGGTAGGTATGGTGTTAAGCAAAGGAATGCAGGTCAGATGGTAGTGGATTTTGAGAAAAGGATGGACATGGCTGTGATGAATATGTATTTTAACGAGAGGGAGGAGCATAGGGTGACATACAAGAGTGGAGGAAGATGCACACAGGTGAATTATATCTTGTGTAAAAGGGCCAGTCTGAAGGAGATTGGAGACTGTAAAGTGGTGGCAGGGGAAAGTGTAGTTAGGCAGCATAGGATGGTGGTTTGTAGGATGACATTGGTGATCAAGAAGAGGAGAATGAGTGTGAGGGCAGCACCAAGGATCAAATGGTAGAAATTGAAAAAGGGTAATTGTGAGGTGGAGTTCAGGGAAGAGTTAAGACAGGCACTGGGTGGCAGTGAAGAGTTACAGAATAGCTGGGTAACTACCGCAGAGCTAGTAAGAGAGATTGCTAGAAAGGTGCTTGGTGTGAAATCTGGAAAGAGGAAGGAGGACAAGGAGACCTGGCGGTGGAATGAAGAAGTACAAGAGAGTATACAGAGAAAGAGGTTGGCGAAGAAGAAGTGGGATTGTCAGAGAGATGAGGAAAGTAGATAAGAGTATAAGGAGATGAGGTGCATGGCAAAGAGAGGTGGTGAAGGCTAAGGATAAGGCGTATGAAGAGTTGTATGAAAGGTTGGATACTAAGGAGGGAGAAAAGGAGCTGTACCGATTGGCTAGACAGAGGGACTGAGCTAGTAAAGATGTGCAGCAGGTAAGGGTGATAAAGGATAATGAGGGAAATGTACTCACAAGCAAGGAGAGTGTATTGAGCAGATGGAAAGAGTACTTTGAGAGGCTGATGAATGAAGAGAATGAGAGGGAGAGAAGGCTGGATGATGTGTGGATAGTGAATCATGAAGTGCAGTGGATTAGCAAGGAGGAAGTAAGGATAGCTATGAAGAGGATGAAGAATGGAAGGTCTGTTGGTCCAGATGACATACCTGTGGAAGCATGGAGGTGTTTAGGTGAAATAGCAGTGGAGTTTTAACTAGATTGTTTAATGAAATTTTGGAAAGTGAGAGGATGCCTGAGGAATGGAGAAAAAGTGTTTTGGTACTGATTTTTAAAAATAAGGGTGATATGCAGAGCTGTAGTAACTGCAGAGGGATTAAATTGATCAGTCACAGCTTGAAGTTATGGGAAAGAGTAGTGGAAGCTTGGTTATGAAGGAAGGTGATGATTAGTGATCAGCAGTATGGTTTCTTGCCAGGAAAGAGCACTACAGATGCAATGTTTGCTCTGAGAGTGTTAATGGAGAAGTGCAGAGAAGGTCAGAAGGAGTTGCATTATGCATTTGTGGACTTAGAGAAAGCATATGACAGGATGCCTAGAGAGGAGTTGTGGTATTGTATGAGGAAGTTGGGAGTGTCAGAGAAGTATGTAAAAGTGGTACAGGATGTGCACAAGAGTAGTGTGACAGCGACGAGGTTTGCGGTGGGAGTAATGGATGCATTTAAGGTGGATGTGGGATTACATCAGGGATCAGCTCTGAGCCCTTTCTTATTTGCAACGGTGATGAACAGGTTGACAGACGAGAACAGAAAGGAGTCCCCATGGACTATGATGTTTGCAGATGACATTGTGATCTGTAGTGAGAGTAGGGAACAGGTGGAGGGTCCAGACCCTGGAGAGGTGGAGATATGCTCTAGAGAGAAGAGGAATGAAGGTCAGCAGGACTAAGACAGAATATATGTGTGTGAATGAGAGGGAGTATACAGGAATGGTGAGGATGCAGGGAGTAGAGGTGGCGAAGGTGGATGAGTTTAAATACTTGGGATCAACAGTTCAGAGTAATGGTGAGTGTGGAAGAGAGGTGAAGAAGAGAGTACAGGCAGGATGGAGTGGGTGAAGAAGAGTGTCAGGAGTGATTTGTGACAGACGTGTACCAGTAAGAGTGAAAGGTAAGGTCTACAAGAGGGTAGTGAGACCAGCTATGGTATATGGGTTGAAGAAAGTGGCATTGACAAAAAGGCAGGAGTCAGAGCTTGACATGGCAGAGTTGAAGATGTTAAGATTTGCACTGGGTGTGACGAGGATGGACAGAATTAGGAATAAGTATATTAGAGGGTCAGCCCAGGTTGGAAGGTTTGGAGACAAAGCCAGACAGGCAAGATTATGTTGGTTTGGACATGTGCTGAGGAGGGATGCAGAGTACATTGGGAAAAGATGCTAAGGATGAAGCTGCCAGGTAAAAGGAAAAGAGGAAGGCCTAAGATAAGGTTTATGGATGTGGTGAGAGAGGACATGCAGGTGGTTGGTGTGACAGAGCAAGATGCAGAGGACAGGAAGAAATGGAAACAGTTGATCTGCTCTGGCGACCCCTAATGAGAGCAGCAGAAAGAAGAAGAAGAATACATCAAGTCTCCCAAAAGCATGTGAGAAAATGTGTTATGGTCTGATGAGACCAAGGTTGAATGTTTACAACACTTCGCATCACCAAAAGAACACCATCCCCACGGTGAAGCATGGTGGAGGCAATATCATGCTTTGAGTTTGCTTTTCTTCAGCTGGAACTGGGGCATTAGTCAAGGTGGAGGGAATTATGAACAGTTCCAAATACCAGTCACTTTTGGCCCAAACCTTTAAGGCATCTCCTAGAAAGCTGAAGATGAAAAGGAATTTCACCTTTCAATACGACAATGACCCCAAACATACATCCATATCAACAAAAGAATGGCTTCACCAGAAGAAAATTAAAGTTTTGGAATGGCCCAGCCAGAGTTCAGACCTAAATCTAATAGAAAATCTGTGGGGTGACCTGAAGAGAACTGTACACACAGTCACATACAAGACCACAAGAGATGTCCTCGCAATCTGACAAATTTAGAGCACTTTTGAGAGGAAGAGTGGGCAAATAGTGCCAAGTCAAGATGTGCAGTGCTGATAGACTCCTACCCAAGAAGTCTGAATGCTGTAATTAAATCAAAAGGTGCTTCAACAAAGTATTAATTTATGGGTGTGCATACTTATGCAACCAGCTTATTGTACTTTTTTTATTTTTTATAATTTTCCCCTAATAGATTTGTTTGTTTTTCAATTGAATTGTACAGGTTATAGGTCACATTAAAGGGGGGAAAGTTTGGAAATGATTTATTGTGGTCTAATTTTTTTACATCATAAAAGCCTGGCATTTTTTTATATCCACTCTCTCTCTCTCTCTCTCTCTCTATATATATATATATATATATATGGGTCTACCTGACATTGCTGACATTTCAAAATGATGACAATCATATGGCCGACACCATATGATCGACATTTGAAATGCCGACAATGCAGAACCGGCTTCTCAGTACAGTGCAGAATGGAAAGATTTCCATTCCTGCACTGTAGTGTGATCTCGAAGTTGGTATATTAAAGTTATGGGGGGGCAGAGCCCCCCACGGGGGGTGCATGGGGGCATAGCCCCCCTGCTAGCAGTGTAAAGAAAGTTTTTTTCTATCTTTTTTATGGTCTACTTCCATTGTCGACAATTCAAATGTCGATCATATGGTGTCGGCCATATGGGAGTTGGTATTATGAAATTTCGGCAATGTGAAGTAGCTCCATATATATATATATATATATATATATATATATATATATATATATATATGTGTATATGTATATGTATATATATATATATATATATATATATATATATATATATATATATATATATATATATATATATATATATATATATATATATATATATATATATATATATCAATAGATAGATATAGATATATATATAAACAAAAACCATTGCAATCTACCACATTACTTTAATGTAGTATCACCTATCTTGTACATGTTTTATTATTGTCTCTACCTCTCTGTACATATTTTTATTATGGTATCTACCTCTCTGTACTTATTTATTATTCATTACATATTACTGTGTGTTTAATACTTGCTGTTATCTTGTTCATGTAAATTGTCTCAACTTTTATGTATCATTGGAGCTTTTCTCCCTGGGCCTCAGCTGAAAATGGGTTCCTGACCCATTCGGACATTCCCAGTAAACAAATGTTAAATAAATGTTAAATAAATGAATTTGTATCACTATCAGAAAAGGCAGATCATGTTAAAATATATTTTCAGTGCATGAAATGGTGAGGAGTTTTGAGCTACACTATTTGAATCAGAATAAATCCTTTTAAAGGCCTCTGAGAGTTATCTATGTTCATCATCTTATGGCAGATGACATTCTGTTGCAGACAGTGAATAAAAGGGCATGACAGCGCTTTCTTTGGGTAACACAGATAGCTAAAAATATAATGCTATGATATTACCTGGGTTCAAATACACCACCTTGTCCTGAAATGGGCATGTATCTGCATACTTAGTCCAGTGTTTACTTGCCAGCTAATCAGATAAGCAGACTTATCCCCTCTGTCTTTTTCACCAGCAATTTAGTCTGCATTGTATGGCACAGAAATGTATGTAAATCATCAGATTGTATGTTAAACCTATATCAAACAGTATACAAAGTCACATTAAGCTATTATAATGACTTTAACAAAGCAAAACGTAACAACAAATACGTTAGCCTGGAATTGCTGCTTATCTGCACAATGCACAAACAGTATAAAAAACTAACACTACAAAGTGGAACGATATCCATTTACAGTGATAAAGAGCTGCACAAGAGACTTTGCTGTTATAACATATTGCTGTGTGATTAAGATAGTTTGCTACATTTTATCAAAATAAATTATGCATTACTTAATAATTAATTGGCAATACTGCTTTTGCACACTGCACTCAGTGCCTTCTCTAGTTATATCACTTGTGCTGTCAGTTTGAAAATTTTCAGTTAAAATGTATATAATTTCAAGAACTATGACACACTTTAAGAAAATGATAGCGTGTATCAGCAAGTGTGGTCTATAAATGAGCTAGTGAGACGACTCATAGGCAGAAGAGTTTACTGCTTGTGGTATCAAGAATGTTTAATAAAATTGCTGTCGTCTATATTTTTGACTCACTTTATAGATGAATATTTAATTTTATTTTGGGGCAGTCCCCAAGCCAAAATAAAAGCTGGGGTGCAGTGATAGTAACTGTGATGACATAGTACAGGATGAATTCCCATTTTAACTTTGCATACATGCTGTGATGGCCATTATGCTCAGAAAAGATTGCTATTTACTCAGAAAAAAGTGCCTAAACTAAAATAATTACAATCAAAATTTTTGCTGTACAATAGTAATTCTAATTGCTAGTATATGCTGTATTTCCACTTTTCTTAACACAGATCTGATATTCAAAGCAACCAAGTACTGCAGAGATATTCAACTTAAATCCCGCTGTAGATACGATGGCCCTGGATATTCTAGCATAGCATTCAAAAAGCATACACTGATATAACCTACTATCAGCTACAGATAAGACCTGGAGGTTGGAGCCGCAGTTTCTACTTCAGCCCATCCAAAGCATGCCAGACTTCTACACAATGTCCATAGTTTTAACTCATGGTTGTTGGTCTGTTCTTTACAAAATTTGTTGTTTCCTGACAAATCAAGACTGAAGTCACTAAATATGACAGAGAGTATTTTTTATCCTACAGGCAAAGTACACTAATGAAAAACATGTTATTGTAACAACTTTCTCTGTTTATAAGAGCAATATTTAAAATCTGTCCCTGATTTTTGCCTTTGTTCCTCCATTATTTTTGTCTTTGTTCAGAATAGCATGATCCTAAATGGTGCTAGTGCTCATGGAAGTCATGTCTACTGCTGATGTACTAATGAGCCTAAGATATGAAAGGTATTACTTATTAGTCATGTCACATTACATGCTACATGGATCGAATTCACAATCCTACAACTTTCAGCTCAGTAAGTGTCAGCACAGCACGAGTGGAAAATGCACAGCTCTGTGGTATTCACACTGACTCACGACGGATCAATCTGTACATGATGTATGCTGATGTAGTTTGAAATTATGTTACATGCTGAGAAAAGTTATAGCTTTTGGCTGCAGTGAAAAAATAAAACTCCCTTATCAGTATAACAAAACATCTATATATTCTAATTTATGTAACAATGCTGTATCAGTTTATTATGCATTTGTTAATTTATTATGATGCATCTCTTACAAGGGAGGTAAACTGATGATTTGGGCACCTGTTTTACTATGTATATCAGTGCATAGTCAAGTGGAACTAGGGCAGCAGAACTGGACAGTGGAGAAATGATGGGTAATGTACACAGCACATTCCACTCACATAATTAAAATATGGTCTGTCTGTCTATCTATCAGGCTGTCTATCTATCTATCCACATTTGTTTAAATGGAGAGTTGCACTGTACATAGACTGCTCATTTTCAGGTACTGTACTGCCCCAAAGAGTACAGAAAAATGGAGGTAAAAAATACAATTCTGAGTTAATATGTTCAAGGAGCTAATGCAAAAACTGGGTGTGACAGATACAAGATGTTTGACAGTAACATTAAGCACTGTGCATTAAGGCTAGCCAGACAACACTATCTGGGGAACAGGGTAATGAAGAACTAGCATACACATGTGCTTCAGTGTAGCTCACCTTAGGTTTTGTTGCTTTATGTAACAAATTGTCACTTTTGAAGGTTTAATGGTTGATTTTGGCCACATTGTGGGGTTCTATTAAAATTTAGGGCCAGTTTCATGATGCAGGCCATGAAGGAATAAAACATACAGATGGAAGACTAGACAATAACAATATGAAAGCATGAAGCAGTAACTCCAGTTACCATTTAGGGTAGGGGTGGAAGGACTAAAGCTCGGGTTCATAGAGTAGTGCAGCACTCCTGTGCAGTGGTCATTCTATAAGGGTTCACTGTGCAAGGCATCTGAAAGCTAATTATGGATGTGACAGGCAAGGGATAATGCCAGCATGCTGAGCTAAATGCCACATAATGTAAGTAACATGCATGGCAGAGCTGTATCAGCATACTGCAGGAGCAACAATACTATAGCATGCATGGGTGGCATGCATGATGTCATGACAACGATATCCATCTGTATCCAAAACAGTACAAGTGGGTACACACAGTGCTGCAGTGGTTAGCCACAGCTGGTAGTGTACATCTATAGATATGGCAGAACAGCAAAACCCAGTGTCCGAAAGAAACCTAAATGCAGGTGTGCACAGCACAGTGGCCATTCTGTTCACCAATACCCCAAAAATGCAGGTGTACACACCAGAGTTGGTAATCCTGTTCATCGTATAAAGTGAGAGTAAAAAGGTCAGATAGGAAAGTTGAAAAAGGGAGCACCTCAATCAGAGGAAAAACACAAAGGTAACCAATAGGGAATGGATGATTGGCTAGAAGAAAGGATGTATTTTTCTGTAGGGTTAGTGCCCTATTTTTATTATTAGAAAAAGGATAGATGGGTAAGGTATCAAGGGATAGGGCTGAATGGGACAGAGGGAGAACAGCAGGTAGTAGGTGCAGACAGACAGGTATATAAACAGATATGAAACCCATAATCTGAGAAGGGTGGTGAGCAGACAAAAGGTGGGGGTGAACAATGCGTTGACTTTCAGAGTTATTGGGTAGACAGTTGATGATTGGAAGGGAAGGGCAATTAGCAAGGTGCAAAGAAGCATACAGAAGGAAGGGGTGACAGTGGGAAAAGGATGGGGTGGGCTGCTGGCATGCTTGACTGCTAGACCATCCCATAAGACAGTATAGCCAAGAAGCACACATCTGACTGGCCATTTTCTTGGGCTAGTTGCTCCTTTGGAAGCCCAATGGCCAGGGCTCACCAGGTAAGTAACTTCCCAAGTCACTTCAGAAGGTCCTCTATATTCCCAAAGCAGGTTTCCAGCTGCTTGCATGCCTCAGCAGCAACCAGACTCCTCATCTGTTGTGAGGGTTACCACATGTGATTTCCACCATCCACCTTCAGCAGAGGTGCCCTCACTTTCTTCTTATGAAGCAGACATGTTGGAAATCAGGTACCCCCTTACACCAGCTCCAACAGAGGAGCTGTTGCCCAATCAACCCCTGACAAGCAGGTGCAGAAGACCCAAATGACCTAGTATCAACTCCAATGGCTAGCAACGACTGAAGTAAAATTGGCTACATCTCCTACTCTGCCTGAACTCAACTTGCATATGGAAAACTCAATGGGAAGATAATGAACAGACACACACACACACACACACACACACACACACACACACACACACACACACACACACACACACACACGCACGCACTTCAGAATAACACCATTGCAATTGTACATTAGAATGCTGTACAACACATACACACCCCACTACCAGGAGAGCAACTCCTGCCATCTGTGTGTTTAGGTGGAGTTCCTCATCAGATGAAAAACAAATGAAGTATTCTTAAACATAGGTGGACAACAGCTAATAAGAAAGTAAGACATAACTGAAAAAATACTTACGGTGTATCTTTTGCCACATCTCCTGAATCTCTGCCTCCTATTGGAAAAGCAGATCAGGGTGTTGCCATTTCAGGTCATTGTATCAATGTCTGCATTGCTCCCCTGTGTAGATGATGCCCATGACATCTGACAGCACCAGTGCCAAGATGGACCAGGCACTGTCCTTTTTAAAGGGGTCATCATAATGCCCTAGCATGCAATACTTGAATTTTTTTTTCATGTAGAACAAAAAAACACTGTTCTCCCTGGCACACCATGCTGGATCCCTTGGTTTACGTGGAATGAAGCAGCCATGGCCATTTATTTGGGTCAGTCATGGAGGAATATGGTAGTCCCATGTGTACAGATTCATTTTTCTGAATTATGTGTGTGCAGCATAGCACTGCACCCTGGTGTTACACATGTTATACAGGCCTGGTGTATGTGCATAGATTCCACAAGCCTCATGCTAAACAGTATTTCTTGTCACCAGGTGTGACTAATGTGCAGAGGAAGTGACTCAAAGACATCAGTGCCATCTGGCCTGAATACATGCTGCCATACTAAGTGCTCCATATTTGCACAATATAAAATGCTGTCACCACCTTGCACAGACCACTTTTAGATGTATGGATGGAATTTATTGTAATTGTTGCAAAACGTACTGAGGACATAGGGCATTAGAGAAAGAAGCAAAGAAAACTGCACTGTAGTTATCCTACTGGACCACTGTAATGCTTGTAATGTTCATCTGGGAGATGAATGATCAATGTTCTTTGTGTACCTGAGATGTATGCAAGGGAAAACCACACATGGGTATTCTACCATAGATATGACACACATTCTGGTGCTTCCACAAAGCACACACAGGTCAAGGTGTGGAGATGCAGAGGCACACACAGAGTCACAATGAGGAGGTATGCAGTACCTACAAGAATCTGTATGGTATTCCCATACCCTGGCTGACTGGATAGAGGATTGCCAAGACTCTATATACCTGCATGGTTACAATACCACATTCACAGGGAGGCCTTACAAATTGGTAGCTGTAGGTGATATCCTAGCACATGCAGCGGAGAGAGGCCATGGTTAGTAACACATACCTTACACACACACACACACACACACACACACACACACACACACACACACACACACACACACACTCACACTGAAAGACATGTGTACTGGTATTGTCAGCCAGGAGAGGCAATGCCCTAGAGAAGTTCAGAAGCTAGAAGAATTATATGGTATTGCACAAGTCAGGTGGAGAGGGATCAGATCTTGCAGAGCATGGTGCAAGATGCAACTGCTGTGGACAGCCTTAATAGGTCCTTACAACAAATGAGAAAGAAGGTTACAAATATCATCATCCATACAAAACAGAAAGTTCAGGACATTGCAATGGACATGATGACCACAAAATGATGCCCACCAACAATGAAGCAGCTGATGAAGGTGAAAGAGGTTTGGCGATGCTCATTGCGCAGGATTACAAGACAATACTTGAGGCATATGTCCATGGGCTTACAACACTGACATATTTTTTACTGTGTTTACAGGTTCTACTGGTGGTCCAACACAGCGGGACAACATAGAAAGCTGATATCAGCACAGTTACTGTGGCTGAAAATGAATACAGATTGCTGGTGGCATGGTCCAATGGCACAGTGGCACTCTCTGTATCACTCCAGGGGAGAGGGAACTCCCACATTCACAGAACACAGAGGTAGCTGCTAAGTGCATGCCCTAACTAGAGCCTGATGCACCACACAGGTTCTTCCTATGTCTCCACCAGAAGCAGCAGCTGATATGTGCACCTCTTCTAATATGGGCATACCCACCACAGAAGACAGATGCTGAGGAGCCTAATGTTGTCTTGACTTAACAGTTGCATGCATGCCAGTTGTCTTGTTCTTAATAGTTGTATGTATGTCATTTATGTAATTCATACTTGGAGAGTCACTGAAACCAGAGTCAAATTCCTTGTATGCGTGCATACTTGACCAATAAATGTGATTCTGATTTTGATTCTGATTTCCATTCTCTCCTTGATATGCATTTGGTACTCAGACTCAATCAGCAGATGTGCAGGTCAGTGTTATAGGCACAAATAGCTGCAATGCCCACCACTGTGAAGCCAGTGATTGAACTCCTTGGCATGTGGAGGACATCTGTCAAGTGTACAGTGATCTGGGGTATAGGCACAATGAGTTAATAGAGCTATTGAGGGCACTGATGACAAATGCCACATCTATATGGACATCCATGCAGCACATTTTAACTGCCATCTGCCACAGTCAACAGTGAGCATGAGGTGGACATGCACAGGGTGTCCCACATCAGAGGACACAGTTCACTGAAGACCCACCTATCAGTCTAGCATGTCGACATGTAACTGGTCATGGGAAACATTTTTCTGGCTTTTTACCTACTGGATGCCTCCTTCAGCCCTGATGTGACTTGCTAGCATAATTATTGTCAGCAATGGTCACATAATGACAACACAGGTGCTGGGAGATGTGATTCCTGACCTTCATGAACCATCCAGAGTGTGAGGCTACTGACCTCTCTCTCCTCTCATGTGCCATACCCTCACTTTGTTGTGTCACATCAGTTGTCACTGTGATCCCCAACTGTGCAAAATGGGGATAGCTATGCACTGCTCACTACCTAACCAGTGTAGGTGTGTTGCTCTCTGATGCACAGTGTGGCCAGACCATGCACTGTATTGCATGGTCTGGCCACACCATGCACTGTCTTGCATAATCTAGGGGTTAGAGAATGCATTATATTACTTTACATTGTTTGTACCATGACCCATATTGGTGAACAGATGCTGCTGCTTTGCCAAATAAGCAATGCACTGTGTCCATTGTTGTCCTAGCTTTGGCTCCATGACTGCACTGTCATGTGCAGTATCACCTCTTTGACCTGCTATTACTGCTGCTTCTGCTGCATCACATATGGCACATCCTGCTATGATGCTATCCAGCTGCAACACCCGTTTTCACAAGACCATATTGTGCAGCATAGCATCCGGTGCAAGTATTTTGCTGCATTATGTCAGGACAACTGTCTAGTGTCCCACCAGAAGAGTCTAAATAGTAGAAGCTACCCCTCAGAAATTTAAATGCACAGTTTATAAGGGGTGTGGTTTCAGCGTGGGACACGTTGTGTGTCACTTTATTCGTGCTTTATGGGTTGTGAATGGGAGTCATCATACATGGATTAAGGGCAGATCTACAACACAGAAGATACATTATTATGTAGCCTGCTCCCAGCAAGCATGATAGTTTTCTGTGTAGCCCATTCTGTTTGCAATTTGCATATGTACCTGTTGACCAGATGACCCTGTGAGAAGTCTCCTCCAAGGAACCACTGGACCAATGCCACATTTGTGAATCATGTGGTTTGTCCAGAAAGAAGTGTGTGTGTGTGTGTGTGTGTGTGTGTGTGTGTGTGTGTGTGCGTGCGTGCGTGCGTGCGTGCGTGTGTGTGTGTGTGTGTGTGTGTGTGTGTAACACTGTAGATAATGCCATGGGAATTGCAGGCCACCTGGCATCTCAGGACATTGCAGCTCTTTCTGTGTATCTCTGTACCTGGATCAGACGGGACCTCAATAACAACATGTGAGCAGTCTGCTGTTCTCAGAACCTCAAGGAACCATGAAATCTTGTAGAATGCATACACAGTGTTGGTCCTCTTCTTTGATGTCCATGGAAACCAGAAATGCTCCTCTACATGTTGTACTATAATGGCAATGACCTGGTTTAGAATCCACAATATAAAGATATATGTGATATGCCTAAGGTGTCTACAATAAGTTACTGGAAGGGCCCTGTACCTAGGATATTGAATGTTACATATACATGACTGTGTCCACTGGAAAGGGCACATCATCCATACCCCTCAATACTGCTCATGTGCAACACAGCTTGACTAGTTCCCATAGTGTATCCCTTTCAACTGTGAAGCAATGAATTATCTGTTGATCTGTCAGATGTTATTATGTAAGTTGCCATCTGTCCCTTCATTGACACGAGAGTGGCCATGATCTGTACCATTGCTTGTACTGATTCTGACAGTGGCTACCAACACTTACTGTTGAGGTATTTCTGCTGCTATGCCTAACAGGACCCCATCATCTACTCCGTAAAACACAGCATTCATAATGGGTGGATGTGGGGGTGCAGCACCACCATTTTATATAATTTGGTTCATTATCTTGCTCTCCTACATGTGCTTATCCACGTTACTTATGAATGGGCTTTCTTACTTGCATGTTATTGTGGCCTTATCTGCATGTACTGCATACTTTGCTAATTGTGTTAGGCATCAGCTTGTCACTGGCATCAAAGACCACTCCTTACTTCATATCTTTAGTGGCTGAATGTTGGTATAAGTGATATGACTCACACTGCTCGCATTCCTGTGGAAATAGTCAGACACAGCAAACTTTCTACTGCCAATCTGCTCCTATACAGGTCTTGGTGTTAGGATGCTATCATGCACATTAGGTGGTTGTTTTGTTGCATATGTTTACTTAGTATTCTTTAGCTGACTTATATGTCTGCCCAGATACAACGTCTTACTTTAACAGTGGTCCATTGTATTCCAAACCTTGAAGCAATTTTACCTACTTGCCATTTGCAAGTCTTATCGTCTCTGGTCAGTACATCCTGGCCTGTGGCAAAGCTTAAATAAATGAACAAGAACCAAAAGGTCGAAGAGAAGACTTTATTAACAAGGTGATAAGTGCTTTCGTCTTGCACACGCTAATAAGATTCATCAGATAAAAACTCACTTCAGATGTCCACATTTGAATACTATTCAAGTCACATGACAAGATCCCATTTGTATCAATTTAAAAAACATCTTAAAAAGCATCAATTGAAAAAAATCAAGTGTAATATAAAATTAAAAACATAATAGCAAAAATAAAAAATATCAAAAACATAATTTAAAACACAATATTATAATGTTCATATTGATGTCAAGTTCAATCATAAGCCAACCAATTAAGGCAGTCCTCACATAAAACTAAACCAGTCAGAGGACCACTATTTTACACCAATCCATTATCTACTTCCTAGTTCTGGTCTCCAAAAACAGCTAATAAAGGCTAGCTCATTACCTCCGGGCCAACTTGTTAATAAAGTGTTCTCCTCGACCCTTTGGTTCTTGTTCATTTATTTTCGTAGTCTGTTCTTCACTTTGATTTTGGTTCTGTGGCAAAGTTTGATTGTTTTTATATCTGACCTCAGCAAAGTCTAACGTGTAATGTATCTTTTGACTTAAGAACAACATCGCTAGTTTAGAATTTATGATTCTGAGTACAACATTATGAAGAACAAACATGATTTATCTGTTTTATATCACAGGAGCTTATCATAAGTGCTAATTTATTAAATCTTCCTTCGTTACTAGCACATAAAACAGTATTGGACAAAAGAAACAAAAATATGAAAGCCCGAGCAATCTGGGAACAGTCCTATAACATCTTATTAGCATAAAGCACCAGGTACACCATATCTTATGAACTGGAAGTATTCTCACGAGTACACAGCTTAACTATGGATGAACTATCATTTTTGTATGTGCTGTTTTTAGACTAATGACATTAATTGGGAAAGCATCTTTGTATATATTGTAATTAGGTATGTTGTATGACCTATATGTTTCTACTTTATCCACAATGTATAACATGCAAATATGGTCATTTTGTAAATATGGAATGGTTATGGTTTTTGCAAATGTAAAACAAAAATAAAAATTATTGAAAAAAAAATCTTCCTTCATATTTTCTGTGCAATTTGTCTGTACCTGGTTGTAATTAAGAAATGTCTGATACTACTTTGTTTCATAAATGTGAACTTTTGCTTGTTTTAAGGGTTGAGAGCTGTTATCATAGGAATTTTTTCAAACAAGACATTTCTTGCACACATTGTTTTCAGTTACAGTCAGTGTGAACTATAATACATGGTGTGTGTATGTGTGTGTGTGTGTGTGTGTGTGTGTGTGTATACACACACACACACACACACACACACACACACACACACACACACACACACACACACACACACACACACACACGTGCGCGCACAGATATATGTAGTGGTGCAGCAGGTAGTATTGTTGCCTCATAGTAAGAGGTTCCATGGTTCCATTCATGTCTGAGCTGTCTACTTTGTGGAGTGTGCATGTCCTTCCTGTGTTTTCTCTGGGTGCTCTGGTTTCTTCCCACATTCCAAAGGCATGCAGTAGATGGACTGCACACTCTAAATAGGCCATAAATGTGAGTGTGTGTGTATGTGTGACATGGTAAAACAAATATGGAAGGCCTAGCCTCCCAGCAGCATGAAACTTGTCTCTAGATGACTGTCATTGCTGAAGTGACACACTGACCTCATGTGCAAAAATTGGAAAAATGGGTTGTAGATGGCTGAATAGTTTTAATTCTAATGATCTAGCTAGTATGATTAGCATGGTGCATTATACACCCTTGTTTTAAGGAAAATCAGTTGGAATAAACATTTCATGGACTTTAGGTCACATCTACTATGTATGCATGTTATTCATTAAACCTTCTTATATGATATAATATGAAAGTGCTGAAATATCTGCCAGTACTGAAGGTGAGTATCTGCAGAGGTGAGGAAATACATTTGTTTTCAATGTTTCTGTGTCTGGAGCTACAGAATAATAATTTTCAGTGGAAGTAAGACTCAACTGCACTCATCTGTAATTATTTTATTTGTAGGAAACTTAGCAAAGAAAATGGAAGCTTTAAACAGAGAAATCAATTTAATCCTTGCAGCAAAAGGATTCATTGAAAAGTCTGAATAGGTACATCATGCTGGATTTTTGTTTGTTTGTATGTTGCTGTAAAAGAACCCCCAAAGTAATTAACTCTTTTATTTTTCTAAAGTTATAGATGTGTGTAGACTAGACAACATTTCTAGTGTATAGATAAAATAATTGACATACAAAGTGAAGGTATGCAGGATAAAATGTGAATAAAACAATAAGATAAGAATGAGAAATAAATAAATACTATGTTGTGAAAACAAGGGATATTAAAACAAGTCATAGGAGGACCAAAGGTGGAGGACAGGCTGCATCTTTTAATTTGACATTTGCAGTATTTCTAACTAAGAACGTGAGGAAGAGTTGTTCTCTATTTTAAGAAGAGGACAGATCATATGCTTGAAAAGGACAGTTATCTAAAATGTGTAAATAGAAAAAAGTGTGTACAAAAGAACATACACATTGAACAGAAATATGAAAATAAAATATTGTTACTATGGAAGTGAAAACATTTTATACAGTGAAATGTGAAAATGCATCTCAAGCATGGACATAGGCGTGTAAGGCAAACTGTTGGAAAACAAATGCCAAAATACATTGACAGCATGTAAAATTTACACTAGACAAAGGTGTATAACTTATATATTTGCAAATAATTATAAACATCTGTGGCTAGATGGCTCTGAATGGAGATCTGTATCTGTCACAAATTCCTGATGTGATTATCAAACTGTGAAGTTTAATCTTATTTTTCAAAATATTAGTGTTTATGTAAATGATCCTAATGTTTTGGGTTTCAGAATAGTAAGAAGCTTTGGACAGTAAAAATAATTCATAGTATAAACCCAAGACTGCATCTACAGAGAATCAGTCACACAATCACAGAAACATCTGAGATACAATACAAAGCCATAACAATTATATTCTGCATGACTACGTTGATTTATTAACAGGCTGTAGAAGCTTGCCAGTAGAATACCTCATACAAAAACAATCATGTACTGCTTCGGGGATTTAAAAAAATGCATTCAGCTATCAAGTACAATAGAACAGGAAGTGAAGATGGTTATAAATGTATGTGTCATTAAGGAGCAATTAGAGCCAACAGAAAGGGAGAATAGTGCAGTTACTGTTATAAAGAAATACAACACTCTTCTTTGTATTGATCTACAAAAGCTGATCAAAGTGATTAAAGGCAAGCACTTCCCAGTGCATACAGTTGATGAAGAAGTCACAATTACCAACTACTAAATTCCAGTACTGGATGTAAACAAGACTTTCTGGCAGGTAAACTAGATGAACTAGATGAAAAAGTAACCAAAAAGCATGGAATGTGTTATAAACATAACTGATGATATTTTAATCTGGGGTCAGACACTAGTGAAGAATGATAAGGGACTAACTGGTGAATGTTCTTGGTGTATAGCAATATTTCCACAGCTTTATAAACACTACCTTAGGTCTCCCTGATTACAGGTCAGGCCAAGCTAGACTACAGCTAATCTGATTAGCAATTAAGTAAATCAAACTGCTGGTTAGATTAAAATAGCATATGTCTAACTAAATATGAGCAAATTCATAGTTAGAGTGGTTAATGAAGCACATGGGTCATATTCTAATACTAGGAGATGTGAATCCTAATCCAGAAAAAGTCCAAGAATTCTGTGCAAATAACAAAGCTAGCAGAAAAGTAGGTATGGCAAAGGTGTCTCGGTATGGTGCAATATCTTCCAAAGTATGTACCTACAGTGTCTAAGATAACTATGCAACTAGGATTTTTTAAAGAAATATATAACATAGCAATGGAACTGCAAAATGGAAAAAGTTTCTGAAATACCAAATAAACTAGTTACAAATGCCAAATAATCCAGTGTTGAAATAGTATGATGTTAATAAGTCAAATATATTGCAAGTAGACACCAGTCAAAAAGGTATGAGACCTGTGATCCAACAAGAAAATAGAGTTGCTATGTATGGTCAACAGCAACTGCAGAAGCACAAGAAATATATGTTGAATTAGAAAATGAATGCTGCATTTTTATATGTATTAGCCTTTATTATTCGTATTACCATCATTGTTTTTATATTGTATAGTTTAAGTATTTATGCAAGGACATGTGAGCAAAGACGTCACCTTGTACATAGAATTTTTATTGAGATATTTCTTTTAGAGTTTTTACACTCTCATTGGTTCAGTTCCCATTGGCGCCAAAGCAAAATATTATTTAAACTTATTGTAGTTAACATTACTTATTCTGATGAAATCCACTTTATGTGGATGAAAGCGCTAAATATACTTATTGTTTTAATAAAATGTGTTTTTTTACATATTCAATCACCTATTTGGGATTTATTAACATCAAGCTTGTTCAGACTGTGCTTGAAGCAACGTTTTTATGCTTCATTTGTTATTGTTTTTCAGAGTTTATAATCATTTAGAAGAAAACTCAGTCATGGCAACAGAATCAAAGGGTAACAAAGAAAGTCATACAGAACAAAGGATCATTTGTTGTTAAATAAAGTCATAATGGAGAATTGAAAATGGGAAAGAATCTGAGCATTTGACAGTATCCCACATTCATGGATAAAAGACCGCTTACAAATGTATAAGAGGCATCCTACATTGATCACATTACAGTGACCATTAAATAGTGGCAAACCACTTTGCAGTTACGCCATGATAAAGGACAAATTATTATCGCAGGGATAAAAATTCAAAGGGGGACATTCCAGGGTGACTCTCTGTCACTGCTGCTCTTTTGTCTTGCCCTTAACCCATTAATCTGTCTACTTAGATTAGGTCATGGCTACAATTTGGCTCACAGAAAACAACAAAGTGTAAAGACTTATCTTCTTTTTGCAGATGATTTAAAACTGTATAGTTCATCACATGAGGAACTGCAAGTGGTCAAAACTTTCTCAGATGATATAAGAATGTCATTTGGTCTTGTTAAATGTTCAAAAGCAGCCTTTAAAGTAAGAAAGTTACAGTGCAAGAAAACATCAGTTTGAGTCAAGAATGTGATACAAAAGAACTTGATCAGGAGGGAGTGTATAAATATTTGGGAACTGATGAAGGATCAACAGTAAAACATGAACAGATGTGAATAAAACATAGTAAGGAATACTTTAGAAGACTAAAAATGTATGCCGAAAACAGCCCTGACAACTAGGAACAAAGTCCAAGCTATAAACCAATTTGCTCTTCCTATTCTAACATACAGTTTTGGGTGATTAACTGGTACCAGAAGGTACTGGATCAGTTGGGCAGGAAAACAAAAAACATGCTTTATGCTATCAAATGATTTATAAAAATCAGTGTATACCAAGATTATATAATCCCCATTCTGAAGGAGGTATGGGCCTCCTCAAAATTGATTATGTGCATAGATCTGTAATCCTAGGACTGCGTACATATCTGCTGACCTCAGGTCTATATCAGTTTATTGAATTGCTTATCGTTGAACCCCTATTCATTGAGCAACTATTTATTGAACCTGCAAATTGACAAACAGACTTTTCAGCAAAATGTGTCCTAGTGAAAACCAGTGGTAGGACACCACAATGACCGAGAACAAAATAAAACTTAACATCTACCAAAGTGGGGGAGCTATGCTTCCCCATACACACCCCCAACTAAATATACCAACTCTGAGATTGCACTACAGTGGGGAAAAGGGCAAATTCCAGATGGCAGCCAACCGTTATCTTGCCCCAGGAAAATTTTCGCTGAAAACTCCAACAAACTGGTAGCTTTTGCTAAATAAGTGTTCGATGAAGAGGTGTTTGCTACTTTGTGATTCAATGAAATGTCCTAGAATCTCTGACCTCACAAGCTCCAAACACAGTGAAAGTTTTAAAAAAATGAGAAGAATATATCTAAGATGACTCCCCTGCTTAGTTTAGTAGAAGCATATAGGTATCAAGCAGGGATGGAAATCAAACCTGAAGTAGATAAAAATCAGGCAGCAACTGAATGTGCCAAAAAACAAAACAAAAGAAAGAATATAAGTTGAAGGATCAGATGAGAATGCAAGAAATGTGGAAAATGCATAAATATAGTTGCAAGTACAGAAAACTCATAGAACAACCTCGTGTTGATCAGGATTGAATGCAGGAATGGTTAAGGAGAGGTGAATTTAAACCAAAACACAAAAGATTAATATTGGCAGTCCAGGATAGTGGACTATGTACACATTGGTTTACAAAGTCCATTGAACATGTTGGAGAACAGGCAAATGCAGGTTTAGTAAAACATAATTGGAAACAGTCACACATCTTGTTTCTGTGTGTGATACATTAATAGCAAAAGGTCTGTATACTGAAAGGCATAATAATGTGGCAAGACCGTTGCACTGGAGATTGTGCAAACATTATAATATTAAAGAAGCTGAGAAGCACTGGAAACATGAGACGCAAAGTAGTATAGAAAATTATGAAGTTCATATGTTAAGGGATCACCCGTTATCAATAGTTTAAAAACAGATGTGAGAAAACCAGATATAGTAGTCCATGAAAAGACGTCAAAGGTAGCATAGATCTTTGAAATTGTTATACCCAGTGATTACAGTGTCTTACATACAGAGAGAGACACAAAGTCATAAAATACCAGGATTTGCAGGCAGAAACAAGGGCAATGTGGACGAAGGATACCCAGACTGTTCCAATAGTAGTAGGAGCAATGGGTGTCATAAAAAAAGAAGTTACAGTTGTATTTAGATATGTTACTAATACATGTAACTCAGTATGAATTGCAGAAGGAGTCCATTCTGAGCACATTGTAGGTGCTGCAAAGAGCACTTTTGGCTGACATCAAAGATCAAAACAGTACTAATTTCATGAACTATAATAACACTTTGACTTAAGAATGGGGTCCATTCCCATCATGTTATTAGAAACCCAAAAGACTTGGAGAAATTAAAGTGAGAAATCATCTTTAGTCACGTGGAATGTGCATCCACTGTGATTAGGAACACTGAGTGACTGAAAGGCTTTCCAGAATCAATACATATTCACTGTCATGGTTCACTTGACCATTCCTAAGGATGCAACTGTGCTTATAATGAAGTGTTCTGTACCACTTGACATCCAGTGCCATTTCTGACTATATCTTCTTTTTCTGTGTCACAGTCAACCCATCATATAAATATTTTACCACATTATATGCCTTTATTGTGCTTCAAATTGTGCATTATTTTACCCAGGCTGTGCCTGCAAAAGTTCACTTTTGATCAGTACACTCCCCAGAAAACAAATGTAAATAGGAAATAAGTAAACTTCATCTTTGATATTCCTAGGGGATCAGTACAGTCCCCAGTAAACAAATATAAATAAGAAATAAGTAAACGTCATCTTTGATATTCCCAGGGGCCCCATATGTATCATATCCACAATTCTAGATCTTAATTTTGCAATGACTACTATCCTAGCAGATTCCTTGACACACAGATAGTTATTCTTTAGTAAAACAAGTTAATTATGTGTTCACTGAAGAGACAAACTGATGTATCTGCCTGTAGTTTTGGTTTTGAAACAGTAATGCATGCCCACAGTCTAGCATTAGAAATGAGTCTCTCACAACAGAGTGCAATTTGTCCCAAAAAGTTTTATGCTGCAGAATGTGTTAAAAATGTAACGTGGAGCAAAAGTTCACTACTTGAGAGATTGTCTCAACAAATTATACTGAAAAACAAGACTTTTTAGTGCTTTGGCTGTCTGCAAGCCTAAATCTAGTATACCAAGGTTCTAATGACAGAGAACATGCTACTAAATGTCTGAATTTATCTGAAAACTAGGATTGTAATGGCTGTATGAACTGTAATGATAAGGACAAAACTGGTAATGGAGTGAAATTGTCGGACGATATGTCTAAACAAATCTACATATCAGTATATCAAAAAACAAAATGTTTATGTGAAATGAATAATGTGCCATAACATAAGTACTGTAGATATATCCTTAAAACAAACGTGTCTAAAAAGTTGCTTAGAATCTTCAAAGTATTGAAATGTAATTATTCAAAAAGCTGATGATGATAAAATGTTGTTTTAAAAAAGATCATGATGACTGATGCTAAAATAAACCATAGATTCAGCCAAAAAAAAAAAAAAAGCAAAAACAAATACAAGAGTTCACAGTGATTAGGAGTTTTCAGTCTTTGGTGTTCACATTAAGCTTTCTGTTATTCACAGTACAAATATCAAAAACAAGACAGAGTGGTCTGCAGCAAGTTGATTCAGTGTATGCAGTTCTTCAAGGAGGAAAACTTTTGAGTGGACTACTTGGCATTAAGAAAAAAGTTGAATACTGTACCTCTCTTCTACATTGTGCAAAGTGGCTCATAATAAGGTAAGGCACAATCGACAATTATACCTAGAGGTAGGATGCATCAAACAGAAAAATGCTGCTACAGAAATACCAAAAGTTAGGACCAAAAAGCAGAACACTGCAGTAGTAAACACGTTAGTAAGTAAGTAAATAAGTACCATTGCAGATAATTTTGGGGTTTGAAAGTACTGAAGATGTGGAGCTAAATGTTCACAGCCCTCTAAAACCTGGCAATGTAGAACTGGAAGAAAGTGCAGAAAGATCTAATATGCCGTGTCATGAATGAAGGAACGAATGAAAGAACCTGTACATATATACATCTAGCCTTTACATGTGATTATGTTACGTAACAGTATGAATCTGCTTTTCTGTTCAACAAGCAAAAATAAATGAATTAAACTAAGAGACGAGGTCTTTCCAGATGGAGTGGCTGGATAATGAATCAACAATGAGTCAGACTGGCAAAAGAAAGCACTGCATCTAGCATTCCTATTACAGAGGCCTTGTCTGAGTGTACAGATAAATGCATATTCAAAACCTAAAAACACCTCTTTATGTACAAATCTGATAGTCATGTACCCAGTGTCTGAACCAATGACTGTATCTGACAATACAGTAGGTAAACCTATATGTTCAGTATAAAACAAACTGATTTAGTAAGTACAAAACAACTGAACTCACATTCGTTGTGTCTAATGTAAAATTCCTGGCTGAGTGCATAATGCATGAGTCCACTTATACTTTGATACAAAACACAGGACTGATGAATCCACCTTCACGTACTCAGATATTAAAACACTTCATGTTGTTCAGTAATGACTTTCTGAACATTAATGACTGCATGGACATTTTTGCTGGCATCAAAAACAGAAAAGACAGAAGTAGTTTAACAGCAGTGATAGTTGTGGTGTCAACAGAGGAAGATATGCTATCAGATGTGGATGTTAGTGAGGAATCCTTGAGTATGAAGGAATATACCTAGGAAAGGATGGACCTTGAGTGTGTTCACAAATGTTATACTCTGGAGAAAAGGCAGAAATAGATTACACTGAAGGATAAAAGTGATCAGAACCTTGAAATTAAGGAATGGAATTCCAAGGCAACTTTAAAAACAGAGTGTCAAAACATCTCTAAGAGGAAAAATATACTGTCTGGCTCACAGAATATTGTAATAGAAGAGGAAACCTCAAAACAGAAGAAGCCAACATTGACAAAACCTGCTTTGGATTTAGAGAGTGTAGGCAAAGAGGACAAGTTAGGCTCAGTTGCTGTTACAGTGAATATGATGAGAAGCCACAGTTGACGAGTCATGCAAAGAATGGAAGTGCAAAGGAAAAAAAAAACAAAATTTGCTTCACAGACTGATGGTGAGCAATCAAGATGCTCTTAGTTGGTAAAGGAATCTACAATGGCTTATGCTAGTTGTGAAGGTGCTACTATGGACACTCCTAGAGAAGAACATTGTTTGTGTCTTTCGGCTTTTCCCGGTTAGGGGTCACCACAGCAGAACTCCGGTCCGCTAATGATTGGCAGTAGAGTTTTATGTGCTGGCTTGCCAGGCCTAACGCACAACCTTCAATGAAGGAACATCTGTTCACGCATGTCGCCACACAGAAGACGCTCTAACTGAGAATCGAACGGGCAACGTCTAACTGTGAGGCGACAACGCTACTGCAGCACTACCACCGCAGTCAATTCCTAGAGAAGAACATATGGTGCAAAAATCCACATATGTTGCTTGCTGTGCAAATGATGGTGTGGATGTCCAGGTACCAGAACTGTCTTGGGTGATAGAGACCTTGAACATTGGTGGAACTTCTGTGAATGACAATAGAACACAAAGGAGGTTGTAATAGATGGTCACGTGCCTTACCACTGGAAATGAATAACTGTAATATCCAGGTGTAAAGGGTTGCTCCGAAGCTACTGTCCATAAATGCACAAAAAATGATACCAGTGATCTTGGGAAACTTATTCAATGCAACTAAGATGGAAATGATGTCCAGGAAAATCAGCTGTAATAATGGACATTTGGAA